>NC_041816.1:13767275-14070305 GCF_900964775.1 Scleropages formosus
AATGTAAATACACCATGGCTCAGAACCACTGCGTAATGCCACTGAGCTGCCTTTTTCATCTGTCAGAAACGTAAAATAAAGATGGCCGATGCAGAACAGCTCTTCTTTTGAGTCTAAAATGATGGCAATTTGCTCCCTGTGCTTCCCACGGAGATGGCCCGGAGCATAATATTGGTAATTTGTCATGGCTGGCAGGTTCTTTATGCAGTGTTCGGCTGCTGTTCAGTGTAGTCTGTTCCCCGATACCGGCAGACCCAAGACACAGCTCTCCTGGTTGGAAGGGATGCACTCTACATCTCTTTGCCTATTCAATGGACACTTGACAGGCTCCTTTCAACATGACCATGTTTAAAATAAAGCCAAGAGAGTTGTGTCTGAAATAGGGCCCTATGCAATACAGGAAGCTTCTTTCTATCCGATAAGGCACACACATGTTACGCATGTTAATGAAGGTGGCTTTTTTATTGTGCATTACAACAGTAGGCTCTTGTGTCACCTGAGTCGTTTACACAAAGGAAAGAAGAACGAATTGGAAATTCTTCGTTTTATAGTATTCTTGCCTTTGAAATTACCTCATTCTCAGTGAATGTGAATATTCATGTTAACACAAGACTAATATGTTGGAGAGGCATGCTGGGTGTTATATTATTAGCTGTATTTGAAGTATACCTTTAAGTAAAAATTACAAGCATAGCTTGCACATAAAAACTAGTGTTCCCTGCAGTGCTCTGCACCATTATGGATATGCATTATTTTGGTGTGTAATTTCTTGCTCTCACTTGGTTCTTAGCTTGCAATATTGTAACAAGCCGCTAACATAAATCACTTTTGATTAATATGGTCTTCCCAATGACAGACACTCCCATTATAATCCACCTCCAAAAAAAGTAACTCAATCCTTGTTAACATTATGGATTATTTTCTCCTTTATTATTTAGGCTATTAGCAGACATTTTTGTCCAAAATAATGTGTAACTTTAACGAAAAGAAGATTTTTTACCTATTTTAAGATATCACAATGGTACAGCAGTAGCTCGGATTCCTCACAACTTCTTGGCTGTGCAATCGGAGATAGGATTGCCCCCCTCTCAGTCTGTGTAAAGTTTGCGTGCTGTCCACATTTCCATGAATTTCCTCTGGGTATTTTGATTACATGCAAATTGTGTTACAGGTGAACTGGTGATTCTGAACCGCCAGTAGCATGTAAACAAATGTGTAGCTGTTCTGCAATAGACTGGGGGCACATCCAGGGTGCATCCTGTTTAGTTCAGTGCCCTGTGCTCCTGGGAGAGGTTCCAGACCACCACAACCCTACATTAAGACAAGAGGTTATTCGAACAGATTTTTCCTGTCTTAAGTTCTGCCATAGCAGAACATATACATGCCACAGTATACATATTGTCCACTGTATTCCCTTTAAGACATCATTGTTGAAATGTAGTGTAAAAAGAGATTTGTATGCCTGACTGAAATATATTAGTGAAATGCTGCAATAAATTATTTCATCACAAAGTATTTAAAAGTTAAAATATATTGCGATATCCCTAAAGGGCTTATTATGTGTGTGCAAATTGGCATTAAATATTGTTTTCTTTTGTGGATTCTTGCAAAGCCTGCTGATCTGAGCTTGTGTGTTATACCAATTGGAGCAAAGGAAATTACATACAAGAAACTATATCATGCTTGTTGCACTAAAAATACATCCAGCTCTTTACTGCTCCATTCTGTTGTACTTCCTCTGCTTTGCTAATATTCTGACTGTCATCTTTATGTTAATGTCGTACTCATTCCGCCTGCATCAAATGAAAAAAATAAAAATGCATTTCATAGATCACTTTTGAGGGAGATTTTTTTAATCTGTTTGTGTTGTGTGAAATAATGAGAATATGAGAACTGATTTTTTTTAGCTGAGATAAATTCTGTTTATTTCTTTTTCTTCAGTAGCAATATCATATTATAGCTGCCTGTAAATTCCTGATATGTTCATTTTAACTGTATTTGCTATTTAATAGTAGCTTTAACCAAACTATGTATTGCTTATTCTACAGACAATGTCTAATGCACATCATAAAACAACAGATTTAGAAAAAAATGTTTTAAAAAGGTCTATGGTTAGGATGAAAAATACATGATGTGATGTTCTTGCATCTGTAAACACTCCCACAATGTCTAGTATGACAGAAGACATGCATATCCACATGTCAGGATTATGCTCTGAAGCCACCTGAAGAGATTAGCATTCTTGTGGGAGAAGCACTTTTTGCATGAAGAGCTGATGTTCCCATGCCAACCTTCCTCCTGTCCCTGTCACACAGTGTTAGCTCATCCCTTCCAGGACACCACAACGAAGTAATTCTGCGCAGTTTCCCCAATGTGTTCACGTGTGTGTGTGTGTGTGTGTGTGTGTGTGTGTGTGTGTGTGTCTGTGCGTGTGTGTGTGAGAGAGGGAGAGAGAGACATCTTATTTGATCAGCATTTAGTTGCTTACCCTGATTTTATATAACATTATTATAGCTATGATTGTGTTATCTTTGGCAGTAGCCTACAGATGGCCAAAAGGGCAAACCATTTGGAAACGGATACTTTTAAAGCTTTCATGCAGCCAAATCTGCAGACAGGACAAATATATTAAAGAAGATATTAACCACATACCAGTTTTAAGATAATTAGTGGATGAATTAGTTAAAATGATTAATTCCTCTCTCCTTTTCCAGAAGCAAAGTTAAATATTAACATATCAAATGAAGGTAATATGGGTTCATATAAAATGAACTTGTTAAGATAATATTGCCTAACATCCTTGTAAATTGCATTTATTCATCTAGCTGACACTTTTCTCCAAAGCAACTTAGAATGTTAAGCTACCTATAACTACTTAGTCATTAATACAGTTGGGTAATAGTTTGCTCAAAGGTATTACAACAGTAGGTGAGATCTGAAGCAGCAACCTTTGGATCCAGCAGCAGCTCTAACCATTACATTATCAGTATTAGGAATAGATGCCCTGGTGTACACTTTTCAGAGAAATAACGCTTATTAAAAGAAATTGCAAAACCCATTCTCATAAATATAATAAGTGAACACTATATATATATATATATATATAGTGTGTGTGTGTGTGTGTGTGTGTATATATATATATATATATATATATATAATATATATATATACACACACACACATACAATTTAGCAAAAGTACTTAATGCAAAAGACAATATTATCAGGACTTTTAGCCACACATTTAGAGTATTTATTTAGATATTTAGACATTTAAGCTTTTAGAAGTCATTGAATGAACTGGAGAAAGAAAACCCTATCATGAGATATATGAGGGGTTCCATTTTTGTACCGTTTTAATTTAACAAATATATGTAGTATGCTGCATGCTTCAGCCTACTCATAAACTCACACAAATATATATTTTCCTCATTAAATACATCTCAGACTGACAAAGCTATTAAGTGAGCATCAGCTGCACACATATCAGTCTTTCCTGCAATCCTTCCTGAGCAAATGTAATCTCAAACACGCAGGTTTCTTTCCAGTCCTGGCATCCGCTGACAGTTTATTTCTGATTCTGCATAACAAACATCGGTGCACATTCATATAAAAAGTTGCCTTCAAAATGCAATTTTCTGCAAGTCAGAAAAAAGGATGACTTGTTACAGCAAACTGATACGTCAATAGGTAGAGGGGATACTGGTGTGCCCAAACTATGACAAACCCAGAACTGGAATTACAAACTTAATGTCCCATGGAAGAAATTAACTTTCCAGCCCAAAGATTTCCTCAAGTTGAGGGAATTGGCAAGCTGACATTCCTAAGGCACTTTTAAAGAGGCGACAAGTGCTTATCTAGGACTTCTCTCTGATAAGACTGGAGGCACTGAGTTGGAGCAGGGGCCGCGTGTGTCACACAGCCTGGTCTCAATCGGACCCTACACTGTCAGTCCATAGCCAGACATATAGCGATAGTCACGGTACTAGTGACCCATTACTCAGGGTCATTGACAAGATGACAAAAAGAGCTGGATACTTATCTTGTCTCTGTCTCATCGTGAGGAAACATTGTCAACCTCACCACTAACAACTCCCAAAAAAAATCCAGATTGACAACATCACATGAATTCTAAAGTGGTCCTCAATCTATTTACTACTACTTTCTACAAATATATAATATTCTGGAAGACACAGGCAAAAAAAATAAAGAAATAAAAAGGAGTACATAGTATATACCCAGACAATGTTTTTATTCATTTTCTATAACCATATATGACACTGACAGTCAAATAGATGTATTGACACATTTATGTTTTCCTTATATTTTATAAATGAGCAGTGCTTATTTCACCACTCTGTATCAATTTATCACTAAAAGAAGAGGATTCCTTTTGTCTCACATGACCTTTAACCCCATAAGACTGAGAACCTCATTACGTCTTTGAACATGAAACCACTTTATGCAGTGCTTTCATCCTCTTTGCCTATGGCACCATTCTGTGCACACAACCTATCAAGCCCAGTCAAAGGCCTCTAAGACTCGAGACATAAGAGCATAATGAGCCATAAATTTCCATTCTTTTCTCATTTTGTCTCATTGTATAAGAAACTGAATACATTTACATTTTTGACCCCTGTAAGCCTGGATTTCCAGCCTGGCAATGACCTCAACCCTCTAATTGGCCTGTTTCCGTTCTCTCAAAAAGTATGGGCTGACTTAGGCGGTTCCTTTTGGTTACCTCAAGTCCTTTTTAAAGTGACAAGAAAGGAAAAAAAAATCTCACTGCAGCTTGCAAACCGTGTCCAAGCAAATAAGGCTCATATCCAAAGCAGACACTGATTTACTGTAGAAAGGAGTCTCAGAATAACCCCTTCAGAAAGGCCACAGAAATCAGCTGCAGTCTGAAGAGCAATGGCAGACAGCATAATGCTCACTGTGCTGCAAGGAATTATTTCTGATCACACAGTATCTAACACACAGCAGAGAAAGGCAAACTGTCCCCGACATTATTACTGATTCACAAGTCAACAAAATTCTCTGGTGCATGACTATCTCTAACCTCCATTCTCAAGGATTAATCAATGAATTATTTTGTACATTAGTAAACTCAACCAGCATTAGTACAAATCCATGGGTTACCATTCTTTTCAGTTGTGATAGAAAAACATGAATACAACTTATGAAAACGACTATAAGCACAAAGATAATCTTAGACATGAGCAGTCTGAATACTCATGTCCAGCGCTGCCTCCACACAGTGCTTTGGCCGTTTGGACATAGGTTTGTAAAGAGCTCAGTTTTTGTGGAGTTTGCACTTTCATCCCATGTTTACGTGGTTCTCCTTCAGGTGTCTTGTTTCCTCCCACAATCCAAAGACATTTTTCAGGCTAAATAGTAACTGAAAAGTGCTTGTAGTGTGTGAATGTGTGTGTGGTTGCCATGAAATGGACTGGCATGCTATCCAGCATGTATCCTGTTGAGTCTTGCATCCTGTGCTCCAGGCCACCATGACCCTCACTTGGACAAGCAGTTAAAAAATAGTGAGTGAGTGAATGAGTGAGGTCCACAATACACAACTGTGACCATGACTACTCCTGACCCAAATGCACTGTAAGATCTATGAACAGGGAGCTTATGAGACAATGTGTCAAGCATGGATGCTATTTTAGGAGTATGTGGCTTGCAGACTGTGGAATGAAATTGCATAGGGTTGTGTAATGGGAGGGAAATTGATTGATGGGGAGTAGGTGGATTATTGTTGCACATTCATCATGGACACCAATGAATAAGAGCAGGCCTAAGCATCCTAATGCCCATGTATGTGTCCAAAGCTTTATTATCCATAATATAACAGAAGCACATACAGACTGAATAAATGTAAATATAAGTGTTAAATTTAAGTTTCGGTGTGTGTGTGTGTGTGTGTGTGTGTGTGTGTGAATTTAATTTAATCTTGCTGTGATGTCCTGAATCTAAAAAGTTTTCTACAGTGATTATTTTATTCTAATTTGGCTATCACTGTACTAATTTGCTCCGTATATGACTGTTTTGCCAGTGAGCGATATCATTTAGTGTTCTGAAGTGAATTAAGTTTTCTGGTTATGGAACTAAACTACATGTGATTCACAGAGAATATAGGCACAGTTTGGTTGCTTGGAGGATAACACTGTATAATGGTGATGTCATGAGGCCTCACTTCGGCATGAAATCAGATTTATATGCCCAGTGTTTCCACAGAATGTTTCTGCTGCTATTTTTTCTACATTGGTAAATGTATTTTGCCCCAAATGTTTCAATCTGGAGAAAATCATCTATTCCCAGTAGACTGAGATGTTCGACTTAGTGATCTGAAAAACTATCAGCCAGATAACTTCAGTGATTTACTAAAAATGCTTTGCTTTTTTGTATGCTGCAATGAGCAAACAGTGTTCTTTTTTTTTAAATTATGCATAGACGTTGCCAGTAAAATGGGATGTCTTAGAAAGTGCTGGATTTCTTTTCTCTGAATTCCCACATGGAAAGTTATTTGGATTTTATGAACATTTCCGTTAAATTAGATTACAGGATAGAGTCTCTATCTGTACCATCAATGAATACAATAAAATGTGTTGTCACGGACAATAACAGACACTGAATTTTTTTACCTATAGTCTGATTTTATCAGTGAACAAGTAAGAAAAAATGTAGTCATCTCTCAAGAAAAGGCAGCCTTTCTCTGGTTAGATAGATCTTACAGAAAAAGAACTCTACAGGATTGTTTTAAGCTAATGTTCTTCGTAATGCACGCATTAAGAGGCTAATTGCTACCAAAAACATTAAGTGTATTTAATGCCAGCGCACATCACAGACGTGCTTCTGTAATTAACCATTGAAAAGACCTTTTTTCAGATCTCCTTTACAAACTTTCTTTATAAACACATTATATTCACACTTAGTGATGCAGGACATTTATTCATAACACATGTCTTCAGAGCCGTCATCAGTTCTGTTGGTTGGGTCAAGGCCTGACTGTGGTTAATGCCAGTCAGTCCATTTGTCATGCGTCTGTCCCAGAACAACTAATAGGAGAATCACAGTGCCGTGCTGTAGACCATAGCAACCACGTTCAAGCAGCTCATGTCTAAAGAGCTCATCCCTCTGTCTCTATCCTGTTTTTAACTTTCATTACACAGTTCATTTTGACCTTTTTCATATAACAAAGAGTAAATAAAATTAAAATAAGCTTGTTCTGTTACTTTCCATTCCATTTCACACATATATTCATGTCAATTTAAATACAGAACTAAAATTAAAATTATATAAATACACATACTGTGTGGAGCACTGTTACAAATATTCTGTATATTATTAGAGTATATACTTCCCTTTCCCTATAAGTCAGCAGTATGAACTGGGATTTTCAGTTTTCGTTTTGGGCTCTGCCAAGGGTATTCATGTCTGAGTGTTGGAAAGATTAACAATTCTTTTTAGTATAACCAAAGCTAGCATTTCCGTGACAAGCATGTTGCAACAGTATTTATATATAGTTTGTAGCTATTCTTGACTTTCTAATGGTTAGGATTTGGTGCTCTCATGGCCAGGGTTCGATTCCTGGTCAGGGAACACTGTCAGGGGAAAAAAAACACTACTCTTGGGATTTACAAAGACGAGCATGTTACGGCAATCACAAAGGCAGTTTTTATGAGTGATCCAGTGAAAGTAGTGTATCTAGCAGTGTAAGTCACCTTGGTGAATAAGGTGTGTGGGCTGATAACACTACACAGAGTTCACTGGAAGTCACTTTGGAGAAAAGTGTCTGCTAAATAAATAAATGTAAATGTATTATCTTACTGCTTCATGCCAGGCACCCAGTACTTGAATTTCTTTAAGTCAACTGAAAAGTGATGCCATGTTAGTACTAAGTAGCAACTGGCTGTAAACAAATGATTTCTGTCTTCAGAAATGTTTTAGATCTTATCAAGAGGATCCCATCATTCAAACTGCAGGGAACTTTAAGACAACCAAATTCAATGTCAATGCATATTTGATTTAGTCCTTGGTAAAAATGAGAATTATGAAAAGGTGTGTTGGTATTTCTCATACGCTAAATGCTTTTTTGTTTAAATTTTTTTTTAAAAAAAGGTGAGGATCAAAGACACTGAAGATCAGAATTATTTTTTTTCTACCATTTTTACCAAAGCATTTGACAAACATTACAAAAAATGCATGAATAGCATCTGGTCTCAATAGACAAAAAAAAAAAAAAAAACAATACTAAGGAGTGAAAAATGTTCTCAAGAAAAGTCAGTGTTATGGATGTAACTTCCTAAGATATGGAAACAAAATGGACCTTCATTTTCGTATGTTGACATCAGGTAGATGCCACCTCTACATATCCCCTTCATCTTAACATTGAGACTTGTTTAATCAATTGCTTTTTTTTTACCCTCAAGGTCAGCATTATAAATGGCAATCTGTTCCCATCCACTCCCACCTGGCCCAGTAAGGGATCTGAGCCATGGGTGTGATAACAGAAGTCAGCTTCACATATCCAAACTGCTCTCCTTGCATAATTATAGCCAAAACAGGCCTGATAGCATCCCCCAAATGAGGAACAGGGAGACAGCTTGTCAAAAGAGCAATACACTCCTAGACTTTTCAAATCAACCAAGCTGGAAGCTGGAATCCCAGCAGTGAGTCAATACAAATGACACAATGGCTTCACTGAGAAGTCATCACCAAATATTATCTGCTAAATCAAATGACGACCCCAAAAATAGCACATTGTCTTTCCCACAACTGACATGGAATATTAATAGCACGCATTTTATTGAGCAAGATAGCATTCCAAAATGTTGACTCAGGAGGACAGAAGAATGAAACACAGTGAGACAGCAGTGCAGTTGAGTTACCAGCCAAAACCAGAGACACCACCCTAGGTGGAAGACATTCAAACTACACAAACGTGCACTTACCATAACCATCAGCACATATCTGTATTAGGCAGTCTGCAGCAGATTACTGGCAGTGAGAGCGTGAGTCAGAACAGGGGGAAGAAGTACACTTCCCCTATAAGACAACAGGCATGGTCATCAAGTCTTTTCCTTCACGCATTAACAGCAAACCGATAACAAACAATTCCAGTATTTCACGTGACCAGCCAGCTGGCTGAAAACACACACACAAAAAGGCACAAATGTTAGAGCCAAACAATAAATACATGTGCTTTGTCAGCCAAAACCAATTCTTCACTCTGTACCTCACTTCCATCAGCATGGGATATGTTTAGCACTGTGTACGTAATAGCCACTAAAAACAGAATCCCACCAATAACCCACACAACATGACAATTTTAATCCACTGTGTTCCTTCCTGTTCTTGGGATAAGGATGTGCAAGATCTGTCTACGTGTCCAGAGAGCCTATTTGTGAAAACTCCATCTGGCGCAGCAAACAGATTGCTAAAATAAACTGTGCAAAATTAAATTCCCATAAGGCCATGCCCTCTTAATTAAACATTAGTCAAGAACATTTACCATATGCTAACATATAGCTCAAATATTATTCTTTAATTCATTTTAACCTGAATGGTATTGAACTGCCTTATTTACATTTATATCATACACGCACAAAATAGTTCCTGATGTAATTACACTGACTGCCTGTCATGTAACAAATAAAGATTACTTTAAATACCAAAATTTTAAAAAACAAATACAGCCTTTCCATGTATCAAAAAAGAATTTAAATTTACATTACACTTAATATTTAGATACAAATTAAAGGAAGAGTTTAAACAAATAACGAAGTTATGGTACCTGTGATCATGAAGACTAAGAGTTGCTTTACTGGGTATCAGATATCTAAACTGCGCCAAATGGAAAAGGATCCAGCGGGAACAGTCAGCTCATACTACACAAAGCAACCTTATGTCAAAATCTGATCGCATTGTTCGCTTTTATGAAACAGTCTCCAAGAAACAGAGCTTGTCCTAAACCATTCTTCCAGCAAAACAATGGAGTTTCTGCTTTGCTCTTGCTGTCAAAACTCTTAACAAGGAGCAGGAGCACCAAAAATCGAACAACAGAGTGGTGGGGACAAATTCCCTTCTCGAGAGAAGGCTGATAAAGAGGTGAGCAGCAGCAGTTCAGACGTGAACAACCCGAGGGGATCGGGCCATGCAGAATACTGCTGAATTGCAGGTTCAGCTGAGGACTGAGGTAGAACATGTGCTCCAGATTCGTAACAGTCTGTCAGATAGTGCTTCTTATTGATAAGTTGCCCAAGAGAGGAGAAAAAAGTTTTAGCAACTTGTCCCTATTGACAAACGTACTGTTTAATCAGAGACTGCTTGCTGTTGCTGAAGCTTAAGCAACAGAATGGAAGGGATCGAGGGGGAAGTTCAGTTGGACTCACATGCCATTGATGACCCCATCTGGGTTGAGCATGGGGATGATCTTGAAGATGTAGGCCTCTCGCAGAGTCTTTGCTGCAGGATCATCACTGCACAGGAACTCCAGGGTACCCTTCATCACCCAGCTGGCATTGCTTTCCCCCGGGTGTACTCGCGCCGTCAGTACCACGTAGGGCCGGTTACCTGAGAAGGGTGCCAGACTTAGTCTCCAACAGGGCCTTAGTAAAGGAAATACACCTTTGTTCTGATCATACAGTTTTTGTCCATTATGTACATTAACAGTCAGTTAAACAAAAAATAATCAAACCAGAAAGTCAGGGGATACTTTCAGTTCATACCTAGAAGATAACTGCCTGTGCTTTTTCCACCACTGGACCAGAACATGGGCACTGCCAAGTGTTTTGGATGGTTTGTGCTCATCAACCTGACTATACTGTCCACCCATGAGGATTTAATGTCTCAAACGTTCCCTTAATAGGACATACTTTTCATCCATTCTCTTGTGATTAGGTTGGCCTGCAATACCGCCGTGACAGTCATGTATGTTTGCTCCCCACACTATTGTCTTTATGTCATTTAATTGTGCATCACTTCTGTAATAATGGTGACTGCAAACAACTTAATTAGCAAAGGACTTTCAAAGTCAGCTACTATTCAGGCTCAATATCTGGCTGCAGAATTCAGGGACATTCAGTGATAAAGAGGATCAAACTTACAGACATGCAGCCATTTCTGTTGCAGGTGGAATCATACAATTTTGCTCCAGAAAGCTGATGTTTAGAGAAGATAGCAAAAAAGGATTTTATATCAGAAGCACATTAAGAATTTAATCTGAAAATTGTGGCCTATACTCCCTTTAAGCCTAGCACGAGGAGAGGAAATTCATCTGACGTTTGCATTGATCCTTTGGTAATGGGTTTTTGGTGACCTTTTAAAGGTACACTCACTGTTTTCTTTATTTGGTCCCTATATGTAATTCCATTTTGTGAATGAGTAAAAGTAAGATGAGAAATAAAAGGAAACAGCCTATGACACCAGGTTTTGTGTTTGTCTAACAGTCACTGCACAATACTAGTACTAGTAACATTTTTAATAGGGCATTTCAATTTCATAAAGTTATATGGTTAAACTAATTTCAAAACTGACAATAGTGTGTCAAAAAAAGGAAAAATTATGTGAGCATTAAATCATTCCTTTTTACAGCGATAGATAGATAGATAGATAGATAGATAGATAGATAGATAGATAGATAGATAGATAGATCAAAACACATGCACATTTTTAAGCAAATGTTTTTTTAGTTCAAAAGGTTAAAAAAAATATCAGTTTCATGTATTTTTCTGAGTCTAAAGTAAAATGTGGCTGCTATGACCCCTGCAATCAATACCTCCAGAAACCACAAGAGGCCTGTGCTCAGAGCCACCTAACACAAACCATCACACCTGTCCTCAATCTGCCAATAATTCAATTACTCAATAACCAAGTCTTTGAAAAGTAGAGTCTTGCAGTCAGCAGTGGATTCTCATTCAGCATGTCACTATTCCTGTCTGATTTAATTTTTTGCTGCTCAGTATGTCTGTTTTTCTGCTTCTGCTTCTGGTTCCAAGTACTTCATTCCTATGTACTCTCCCCCTTGAAGGGTTCTTTGTTCTCCAGTTGTTGTTGTTTGCTTAAGTCCCACCATCTCTTCATTTTGAACATTTCATGTTACCACTGCACAGGATCAGCACTGACCACCTCTTAAACTTTGTAATTGTATGTAGCAGTGCTGCACTTGAGTTCACCACTATACACATCTCTGAGTGATCACGATGATGACATTCTTCAAAATATAAAAATAAACTGGTGGTTTAGAGCCTATCCCAGAAGATTGTAAGGCAGAGTATACCCTGGATGAGCTGCAAGACCTGAAGAGCAACTGCACAAAAATTTGTTTGCAAATTCACACACTCCATATATCTTTGCATCGGAGGATAAAACTGGATCAGCCAGATGAAACCCCTGTGAAAACAGGCAGACTATACAAATCACACAGACTGAGCCACATTCAAACCTATGCTAAACAGTCCAGACACGGTGAGATACCAATGCTATCTGCTTCACCGTCATACCACCAATAATGAAATTAATTGAAGTATTCTGTTGACAAAAATCGTCAGTACCATGTCAATGTAATAACTGGACTGCAAGTTAAGAGGATCTAGGTGCAGAACTCCTGGATCATGGTGTCCAAAGAACAAAATCTGTAGTTGTCACAATTAGCCTGAAGCACAGGATTTAGTTTTGCTTAAAAAGTAGTACCACCACCACCCCAAACTTATACATCCTGATGTTGAGACAGAGCACGTCCCCTACTACGAGCACTGGGTGGGCTGCGTGATCTCTGTGGAGGTCAATAATTACAAAGACATTCAGAATATCTCAAGACATAAGCATGGAGTGTTCTTTGTGGGCATGTATCTATGTGTGTGCCACTGACTCAGTCCTCACTGCGATCGTTTTTGCGGCAACAGAGGAATCAAAGTGGTTTGTCTTTGTGGCCATAGCCTTCCCAAACCACAGGATAGTAGAGCTAACCACCCCAGCATCTCAAGCCCAGGAGTGAAGGGGCCATATAAGCTGAGGAGCTCTTGACCATAACTGTGCAAAGGGAATGCCTACTGGGATGCAGGAATGGGTGATCTCTACAGATTTAGCATGACAGGGAAGAGACAGGCAAGGCCTTATACATTCTGAACTCCGAGACAATGACTCTCCTACTCCGTGAAAAAGGTGGACTCATGCAGAGCAAACCAAGGATAAAACAAAATCACAGGACACTTGAATGACTATGAGAAAGAAAGTCTCTTCAAAATAACGAAGAGGAACATTCAGACACAAAGGGAACGTCACAATGTCTATTGACCTGGAACCCAATAGCCTGTCTACTGCTTGTATCCAAAACTAGGGTATACAGTAAATCAGCGGAATACCCCATGACTTAGCTTGTCCTTTGTTAATGTAATAATCTGGTGAGCGAGAGTCCAATATTGCATTTTCCTGGGTTGTCAAGTGATTACAACTAATAGCAGCAGCTGAGTGATTTCAGCATTTTAACTGATGCAGTCACCAATGCTGCAAGGTGCTCCTGTTCATAATATGGCCAGCTAAGAAAACCTGAACAGAAGTACTAACAGTCCCCACAGCAGATGCTGGATGCAGAGGTGGGTAATAATAAATTTTCACAAGATTTATATTTTGCTGAATAGTTTCACTTGGTACCCTGTCATATAACTCTGGCAATGCTAGCTGGATGTCTGAATGGAACTTTTTGATACAGGTGAAGGACAGGGAGGTCAGTACAGATTGTTGGGAAGAACCTGTCATGAAGCTTCTCCCTCCTGGAAACTACCTAAAAGTTTCTCTACAGCATTGGCAAGATGTACTGTCCATGCCTCTTCTGACTGAGCATGAGAATCCCTTGGAATGCCAATGCTGTCTTAACTTTGATGGATTCATTATGTGAGGGACAGAGTATTCTGGACACTGGACAATGAGGTAAGAGGATCCAAATGCAGTTGAATTTACAGCAAAGGAGAAAGTGTAAGCGTCAAACTCTTTGAGAAAGGGTAGACACTGAACTGGATTGCAGGTAACACTGGATAGGCTGCAGTATCACACAGGCAGCAGTTCAAGACTCTGCAGGGCTCATTTCCAGGTTCTCCCCTTATAAAGAAGTATTTTGTGGCACGGCCAGCAGCAGGTGTGCTCCCAGACATGGTCGAGAGGGGGTCCCCAATGACTCGTACTGAGAACAGAATCTGAGCGTCACAATCAGCCCAGAGCTAGGGATTGAATTTTCCTTCAACAGCTTGCATGAGCTGGAAAATTTCAATATTCTTGGAAAAAAAGTTTTTATATATGTAGGACTGTATTTGTTTATTAAAAGTTTCTTCATGAAATTGGGCTTTCATTACAGTATAACTAAGGTAAAATCTGTATGTAGCAAAAATCAGTAAAGTGTTTAGGAAAAAAACTCAGAAAACTGATGCTTCTAAATTTTGTGCTGTAGACAAAAGATGTCACTGCAGCGAAAAACAAGCATTCTCAGGAACAAACAACATGCTTGTGCCAGCAACAGTGACATTCCTGCTTTCTACTAACACTGCTAATTAAAGTTAATTGGAGAGGTTAGCTGGTCTTTTATTGAGGACTAATGCAACATAACACTAGAGCCTTATCAGATGCTGAAAATACTCCCCACATCATCCCACACCATTGCACCCCACTTTTTTCCCGCATTCATTCACACCTTAATCTGCTAATGATTTTAATACTCTGCATCCACAGTGTAGGGGGTGAAATGACGTGGGAGTGTTTTGAAAGCATTAAGCAAATGAAGTCAGCGGTAGTTTTCGATCCAATCTTTCACAAACAAGTCTGCTTACGCTCCCAGCGAGAAGAATCCCGTATACGACCAGTGCCACATTTCCATGAGATAGGGAGGCATGCTGGCACAGTTTCAAATGCAGCTGAGCTGTTAAAGAGAAGGTCCTTTACGGGACTATTTTTCCCCTGTATTTTACTTCCTGTTGCTGTCACGCTACTGGTGCAAGACCCCCCTTTGCTGTCAAACCCACTGTGCCATAGCTGTCCAGGTACAAATTGCACATCTTTGCTTGAACAAACCGATAATCACTGAAGCTTTATGTTCCCTTGCATTTCTTTTAGTCGGCACACTGCATGTACATCGGTGTGTTTAGAAGAACTAGACTCACCTACAAACCAAATCAAAATAACAATGGTTAAAGTATTTCCAAAGATATCACCACTTAGTCTTTGGTCTTCAGATTAACCAGAGCTGACAGTGGTACACACATTACAATTCGTGTTTTTCTTTCTTCAAATGAGCACATCGCCTTCCTAGGTGGCACAGCGGTGCAGCATGTAGCACTGGTACCTCACAGCTCTTGGGCAGTGAATTCAGATGTTGGGTCAAATCCAGCTCAGTCTATGTGCATGTTTTTCCAATGTTCATGTGGGTTTCCTCCGTGTGTTCCAGATTCCTCCCACAGTCCCAAGCAAAGTTATGTGTTTCAGGTAAAATGCTGAGTCTAAATTTCTAAATATGCCCGACAATGGATTGTTGTGCAGTTTATAATCTACTCTGCTTCACACCCTATGCTTCCAGGATAGGCTCCCGGTGACAGTGACCCTGTGCTGAACAAGCAATTATTGAAAAGAGATGGATGGATATTGTTCTCCTTTAAGGAACTGTAAAGTTGCCCCATTTCGATGAAAATATTGCAGAGAAACATCATCATGATGAAACAGCTTTATTATGTACTCCTAAATATGACTGAGTTTGCTGAATTACATCTTTTGGGCAGAATCCATAAAGCATCATAGCAGCAATACATTCTAGAAAGCATGCTTGCAGAATGTGACAGTAATATATTACCATTACTATGTGTGAGCTCTCTGTGGGGATCCATAAGTGGCCTCCCGACACAATTCTCCAGAGTGACTTACAATAGTGGCTTTACAAACAACTGCTTTCAATTTTTGCTCTTCTGCTCATTCATACACCTGTGTGTATTATTGATGTAATTTAGATGAAGTGTCCCACCAAACGGTGCAACAGCAGCCCTCCTCCAGGGTCACAAATCTAGCTGCTCACCATTACATCTCCTATCTGCCCATATTGCTGATGAATAACTCCTGCTTGATGCTTACACACAAGCTGGACCTTTGCATTCATTATGTCAGATGGAATTAAATGGCACTGTGTTGTTCCCTTGGGCTTTTGCAGAGCATCTCTGTGACAAAGAGCCACTTGTTAGTCCCTGGCAGTCATTCTCTTACCACTTTAATGGGAAAGAACTGATACAACTCAAGGACACCAAAAGATCTCAAAGGATTTACTGTCCCACAGCTCAGCCTCCAGTGTTAAAAATAACAAAAGGTGTGTTTATTCTACAATAATCTAGTTAATATGTTTGAGTGCTATATCTACCACTTGTAATCGCAAAACACTGAAAAACAAGTTTAAAACCTTCAGTATTTTGTTTTTTTGTTCTTACAATTCTTACAATCCCATTTCAGTTCTGCTGAATTCTCTTTTGCTCACCCAATTTATAAGGGTGAAAGTCAATTCAGTTACGCCAAATTTTTATGTTCTCAAGTAAATAATTGCATTTATAGTATTAAATACTTTGTTCCTTGTGATTTCAGCCCAACAGTTGAAGAGCTTTAAAAACCCAGTGGAGGAAACTCCTGATGTAACACATTTCACAATACATTATTGATGACATCTTACAACTAGAACTGGGGAGTGGAGGACTGATGCTGGGGCTTAACAACAGCTGGAGGAGTAGGGGAATTATTTTCAGATATGTGTGACCTGTCATAATGCATTTTCTTCCTAGGATGCAGTTTCTTCCTTTCCTTCTTAAAATTACAATGTTATACAGCGACATGGGGTGTCTAAAAATGACATCCTTAAAATAACAGAACATTGCATTTTCAAAAGCAGAACTGATAGCATCACTACTTCAAATTGACATGTTAAGTCCATACACCTTCCTTATCTTCCTTGAGTACATTCTAAACCTGATCTTGAACAGTGTTATGAAGACATATTAAGTGTTAAGAGATGATCGGAGAGATGATCAAAAAGGTTATAACCACTAAAAAAATATACTTCCTTTATTTTTAACATTGATTTCCAATTTTGTTCAATGCCCAGACACAAAAAGTCTCATGTCAAAATGTATTGTCAGAATGTTTAAAACTTTGAAGATATATTCCATTATGTAAATAGGGCTTTTGGAACAAAATACACCAGAGAGCACTGGCCCTTCTGTAAAGAACAATGGTAGCCTTTAGCAATGGAAAGCAATCTTACACTCTTGCAACACCCATCCGTTACATGCAAATAGGATCTAATTACAACAGATCCGAGATGTCCATTTTGAATCATGAGATGAATTTGTCCTATGAAGCTTGGGAAAACGTGGTTTTAATTTCCAATTTAATTATTAGAAATGTCACACTGCAATTATGTTGGTCTCATTTCTAGGTATCTAATCATGGGACTTAATTCTATTTAGTATGACAGTTTAGGTAAAAGCATTCAGAAAAATAATTATTTTCTCCTCTATGCTTTTAATAAATTCAGTCGGAACATTTCAGGAATAGGATCATCATGACACAGAATGTAACCTTGCAGATTTCCTATACATTACTTATAATATTGTAAAAACATGCATACATTCATATAATTTTATAGCACATATATGCATCAGGGAGAAATTTCAGGGAGTATTTATTTAACTTGCTAACCTTCTAATGTTGGGACAGCTGGTAGCGCAGTGGTAAGACCACTTTTTAACAGACCCGAGATGTCCATTTTGAATCAGGAGATGAATTTGTCCTATGAAGCTTAGGAAAATGTGGTTTTAATTTCCAATTTAATTATTAGAAATGTCACACTACAATTATGCTGGGCTCATTCCTAGGTATCTAATCATGAGACTTAATTCTATTTAGTATAACAGTTTAGGTAAAAGCATTCAGAAAAATAATTATTTTCTCCTCTATGTTTTTAATAAATTCAGTCAGAAGCTTTCAGGAATAAGAGCATCATGACATAGAATGTAACCTCGCAGATTTCTTACACATAACATATAATATTGTAGAAACATGTCACGCCCACCACAAGCATCTCCCAGAGGTGAGGCCAGCACACCTGGACAAAGCTCAGGTCCAGTATCAATAGAAGGAGGCCACCACTGAGAAGCTGCAGAATCTCGCAAGAGCACACACGCCTGAAGCCAACACATCGCACTTACTCTCCTTCTAAGACCTAGGTGTCGACCCTGTTTCGTCTTTCACCACGCTCGAATTCTGACCTTGAGACCTCTTGCCCGGCATAGACCCTGCTTCTCCAGCAACCACATGTTCCATCTGTTCCCGTAATTCCAGCCCCAGCTTTGACTCTAAATGCACCTGACCACAGTCCAGACAACGCCAGCTGCGACATCATTGGTTCTTCCTAACAGCACCAAGCTTGATGTGCTCCTGTAATAAGAAAACTTGGTGCTTGTATCCATTCCCTGCCCTGCTTCTGAGTCTTTTTTTGTGGCACCTCCAAAAGACACATGTTTCAAGTGAACGGGTGATTCTAAATTGTCCACAGTGTGTATTAAGTTGTTTTGCTTTGTGGACAGGTATATAAATGGAATTATATAGTTGAAAGTAGTGAATCATTGTAAGTGATCTTTGAAAAAAGCAACAGCTAAATAAAACAACAAAAACAATAACAATAATAGTCAGAACAAAAAGAAGCAAGCAAATGATCTTGTGGAACTAAACGCTCTTCAAGCCTCCTCTGCTCACATGAAGCTTCCATGATAAAGATTTGCTTAATCTATTTTTTTTACACAGAATTTAACATCAGATATGAGGGGCTGAATTAGGGAAGTCAGGCTGATGAATGAGATCCTATTTGAATCATGCAGCAATTTACTTTGTTACCTTCGGGTTTGCTCTTCACACTTTGCTCTACGAAGTCCTGCAGTCATGGAGCTTCAGCGCAAGCTGATCGCTGCGTTTATTTCCTTTATAATCCGTCATTAAACACAAGACTCGAGGAATACCTTAAGAACGCGCAAGTTTCTTAATGTAGTTATGAAAATACAAACACCTCGTAATACAGTCATAAAATTTTAATTAAAAAACTTGTAGCACAGTAAATTTAAAATATAGTCATAGGTAAACTGTAATGGTGTAAAACACCTCAAATTTAACACCACATTAATAATGTAGCACAGCTAAGTAATGTAGTCAAGACTGAGCATGAAAATGAAATCTACTGCAAATACCATGTGTAGTTGATGTCATACTGTACATGTGCTGCCGGTAACATATGGGAAATATAAGGAGTTGTTTGAGTCCTTAGACACCATAATGCCGAGTGATCCAGAAGACACTCTGATCCCTACAGGAATCGAAACATGGTGTTCACACGGGAGCCTGATGTGATAACACATTCCTGTGCTGCTCCATGTGCCATGTGTGCCATATGCTGGGCGTCTCTTTGGGGATCTCGCCGCAGCTGTCTCACCTCAATATTAATAAGCACGGGGAGCAGAGCCAAGGTGCTCTCTCAGGCACTGGGGCCAGACCACGTCCCTGCAGCGAGCCTCCCTGAGCAGGAACAGCTAGGTCAGCTTACCCGCCCCCCCTCCAGGTACCCCTCACATCCATCACCAAGAACTTCTGTGCTGAGCAAAGTCCAGAGATCCCCCCCAAGCCCTCTCTGTCTGCTCAGATTTAGAAGCGACAGACTGGTAGTGCCAAGCAGTTAACAGGTACCAATTTCCTGTTCCACATCAAAGCTGCACATCGACGCAGCACATCATCTTCCATTGGCTCCAGTTCAAAGAAACACATGCACACTTTTCCAGAAATGTATGTCGGCCAGCAAGAAAGCTAGAGTTACACTTTTGTGATGTAGGTATCCAATTTTCTAGTCCTTGATTGCTTCAAACAATTAGTGGAAAGATTATTTAGTTGCCTAGTTACTCTCTTCGAAAGCAAGAATTCCACTTTTAATACATCCATTTATGCAACTGGGTATTTTTCACTAAAGCACTAGAAGTTCTCACATATACAATAAATCCTCCAGTTCTATGTTGCCATACCATGTTCTACCAAAGCACACATCTATATAAAGCGACTGCAGGATGAAAACACAATTCCTTGGATTCTACTCTCAAAACAGTAATATTTGTTGTTCATCTGCAGTGCTGCAAAATATTTTAGGGTGTCAGTGTGAAATACAATTGTATCACGAAACAAAGGAAACAGCCCTGTCGGTGGTAAGTGCAAATTACTGTAATTACTTCTGAGTGTAACAAGAGTGTGTGTGTGAGGCCTGGCCAGTAAGGATAGTTTCATGATTCAATTCAAGAGTGACAGCCACAGTCAGCATGGTAATGTGCCCAAATCCCAAGTGAAGCAGGGGCCATTCAGGGGGGCCTGAAAGCATGTCTGAAAATTGCTTTACACCTGGGTTCAAGTTCCTGCCATGCGACACTAGCCAACTGTGGCAAGAAGGACAAGAAAACACAAATTTCACCATGTTTGCTTCAGTGAATGAGGATTTCTGGGAACCTCTGACTTTTTTCTTACCGTAACATATGTGGTCAACCAAAAGCATTCAGGGCTGGAGGTAGAGCCTAGGGAGCAATGCTCTCCTACAAGTATTTTGTAATACCAATGACGCCTGCAGCCAGTAAGGTGAAAAGTCGAGTAATTGGCTTTGATTAAAAACTGGGACGGGGGGGAGGTTTATCAGATTGTCAAGCCACTTGATTTATTAGTCATTGATTTTTTCAAGAGTTGTGCACAAAGATTAGTAGCTTTTGCTACTTTTGTTAATGAAGTAGCATTAATGATAAGACAGAGCAGCTATAGAATGTGCAAAATAATTTCTTGTTTCCCAAACTGAAAAACAATTACCATTGTTTTGGTTAATAATAATAATAATAATAATAATAATAATAATAATAATAATAACAGCTATTAGCAATGTAGTTATTATTATTAGTAGTAGTAGTTTCATGCAGCCAAACGTTTGTAGATAATTAACAGCAAATAAATACATAAATAAATAATGAAGCAACTGCCTCAAGAGGGATTTAAATATGATTCAGAGCAGCAACTGAATTGTCTAATGTAAGAATTACATGTTACATTGTCACCCTGAATCTCAGACAAGCTGTTACGCTGGACATCACTGTACTGCTTTGAGAGCACAGCACCTCTCCCACTTCCAGGTTTCCATGGCCTATAGCAGATGGTGACAATTCCTTATGAAGCCCGCACTTCACCAAGGAAACATCATGACACAAACACTTCAGAAACTTAATTTCCACCTCAGCAGTAGCACATTACGAAATACAGTCTTCATGGGCACTCACTTTTCATGACAAAATAGCCAAACTGGAACCAGATTTCCTGTTGTGAAATGAGAGCCTTCAGTCTTACTTACGAAGCTGCTGCAGGTCTCTCCAGCTGCGCGACGGTGGGCAGGCAGTGATGGTGACCAGGGGGCATGGGTTCCCCGCTATCGTGTTGCACAGGCTCTGCTGCTGGAAGAAGACCTTCCGCTGATCCACAGACTTCCGCAGCTGCTGAAGGTGACTCTGAAACACAACATGTCCATAGGACTCCGTCAGCTGCCCTGGACTCTCCTGTACAGGGCAAACCTCCATTCAGATAGCACTTCTGCGGTTTGGCGTCTTTGCACTGCCACTCAATTAAGATAAGTTAGAGAAATAAATTGCAGTGAAACAAGTATTTCTGAGTATTGTTACCAGCGCCTCAGGTGGGCAGGGTTAACAGGTTACCTGAAGCGCAGAGTAGGTGTAAGGGTAGTGATAGGCTAGGTAGCAGACATCATCAGTATGCTGGAAGGTCACCGTGAAGGTCAAAGTGTAGTAAGCAGAGCTGGAGCCATTCTGATTGTGAACTGGGCAGAAATGGTTTCTGTAAAAAGGGAAAAAACAAGAAATGCCATACAGCCACTTCCAAAGAGACAACGGCACCAAATGTATTCCTAGTAGGCTGCTGGAGTATGCAGTTTGCCTGCCCACCTGTAGTAGCAAATGTTGCTGCCAGCTCGCACCCAGTGAGGCTTGCCCTCTAGCGCCTCCCGCACAGAGTACAGAACAGGCTGCATCCCTGATGTCAAAGGAGCCTCAATTAGATGCTTAAGTTATGACACTTGCTTAGGCACTCAGTCGGCATACACTGTGGTCTCTGTCCTTGGCCCACCATGTGTATAAACCAGTGGTGAGTAAAGAAATGAGCTTTGGTAGCAATGAAACCATACTTACTGTGAGGCACACCTGATGGTGACATATAATAAACAACTCCACAGATATTGGATATAATCCACTGTAAATAATTATTTTCCCAAATTTGGTTTTTTATCCTTTCTTTCTTTTTGCTTTCTTTCTTCCTCCCTTTTTTTGTCTCAAGGCGACACCATCATATCCGAGAATGACTGCATAGTGTGTTGGCATTTTGCCATGCCCCAGAACTGGTGAGGTGAGACTGTCACTCGCCATAGTCACATCCTTTAGCGCTCAGCGTATGAATAAAACAGTCTAAGACATGGAGACCGTACAGGGGACACCACAGGAGAACAAATAAATAAATAAATAAATAAATCTCTCCAGCTTTCTGAGCGGTATGAAGATATTTTGAGGACACCCACTTGGTATAAATTTTACAACAGTATTATTCTTCCACTACCCAGCATATTTGTTTGCTTTGTTTGCTTGCTTGCTTGCTTGCTTGCTTGCTTACCATAGTTGAACTGGCTGTTGGCTTTCTCACAGTTGATAATGTTGAAACGATAGGGAACATTTGCTTTCATTCCACTGACTTCAAAGTAGAACCACTGGTGGTGCTGGGAGCAGTTAGCATCCGCGTTTAGAATGAGGTCATATTCGTGGCTGTGGGGGTGGGAGGGGATTGCAGTATGCATTATACATTATATGCACTGTAATGCATCGCAATGCATCCGTATGACCTTTGCTACAATGCAGCTGCATACAAAGTCACTTTGTCATGAGGAAAATAAGCTGATAAATGCTTAGCAGGGGCTTTTCGGTACCACTGCCCCATTCAATCTCATAGACTGGCTGTGTGGAATTCATACTGAAGACCTGAAGCTGCTGTCAGATTAAATATTCGAAGCCTCCGGAACTCAGTAGCGGCATCATTTAAAGCTACAAGTGTCCCCACATGCATCGCATGTTTTGGAGTCCTTGATAATGCCCAAGATTTACCTGCGGACATGAACAGCCTTGCGCAGATTCCCACTCTCAAACTTAGAGAAGAAGCGGAGCGAGCCGGAGTGTTCTGAGTTCACCTGGGAGCTAAGCAGGAGATCGAAGGAGAACAAGCGTTTCTGAGGGCATTCATATTCTTAGAAACACAAGCAAAGTTTGCAACACATAGCTAGGCATGTTCAATTTCCAGTTTACTAAAGAATTCTTTTTTAACTTTGAAGAGCTCTATTTTTTGCACTCTCTGTACTAAACCATCCAGCAGAGATAAAATAAGACAATTCGTCGTATCTGTTGGTTAGTCGCTTCATTCAAACCAATTAACTGTGAATGCTAGAAGAAAAGTCTATGAACCATAATAATGCAGAAAATTGTAGCAAGCTATTATAAATGTTTTCATTCACACTATACTTTATATATGAGTTAGAAATTAGGAGAATGTGAACAGCGGGAAACTGTGTGACCAATCTTGAGGAGAATATAAATACTCACTGTGGTCATTAATTATAAACAATAAAATTCAAAGCATTATTCCGCACCATCCCAGAGAGAAATCTTAGATTTTACAGTATTTCAACTATGTTATGAATGCTACTGCATTTAGCATCAATAACAAATGATTTTTCTTTTGTTTTTTTCATCTTTTTTCAAATATTAAACATGATTAATGGTTTAGAAATAAATGGTTTTCTCTAAAATGTGTTAACAGTACAGTCCCAACAGACATACGGGCTCTTTATATTTATTTGCTGCATTAATACTTTTCTCCAAAGCAACTTACAGTGTTAAGCTAACACCTACAATTATCTTGGCCATTTATACAACTGGGTAATTTTACTGGAGCAACATAGGGTAAGTACCTTGCTCAAGGGTGCTACAGCTGGAGATGGGATTCACATCTACAACCTCGGGATTCAAAGGTAGCAGCTCTAACTACTATGCTACCAGCTGTCCCTGGTTCCTTTAAGATGCCCTTGGGTTTTTGCTCTAATTTATTGTTCTGAACGTGACCGATACGCATTTACATTTACATGTCTTCATTTAGCAGACGCTTTTCTCCAAAACAGCATACATCTCATAGAAAATACAATTTGTGCATTACATTAGGAGAAAGAGGCATGGCTGCAGATGTATGACTCTTAAGTACAGTTAGTTTCCTTCACCACATGCACCGACGTTCATCACAAAAGTAGCTGCATAAAACTTTACCGGAATATCGACAATTCCTAATCACCTTCCTATTATCACCACCATATGCAACTATCAATCTGATTTTAAAAGAAAATGCATGCCATGCCTTAATATAGACATCTGCAAATACGCGTGTGCAATAAAGAAAAGTAAAAAGGTATTTGTAACAGGCATGCTAAAAAAAACACTGAAGCATTTTATTTAGTGAGGAGAAATCTGATTAATCTCTTCAGAGCTTAGTGCAATCCTTTCCTTTCAAGATCTAATCATTGTTACAGCTACAGGATTTCTATATGGCCTGCGGAAATCTAAAACATGTATTATGCCTGAATTAGTTATAAGAAAATCCTTTATACTGAAATGTTCAACGCCTCATGCTGGGATTGGGTCTATACACAAAAAACACACACTCACACTTACACAAGCACACACACAATATGACAGATCCCGATCCTCTGTGTTGTTATGCAAATGTGTGCTACCAACAATAAGCCCGAGATGAAATGCTAAGCTGTAACTTGTGCATGTCATTATTTCAAATGCATTTGGAGGCCCAAGGTAGATGGCTGAGCACTCTTGGATATATGCTATTCTTGACAACCTCTACTTCCACAGCTATAAAAAAAAACTGCCTCAGGCACTGAACGTTCAAAACATACAGCACAGAGCAGCATTGGCGGACTCCAGTACAAAGAGAATATGGATATTCCCGATAGATGACTGCTCAATACTTATTTTTAGAGGACTTCGGTGCACGAGCAGCAAATGCCTTAGGACTGAAGTCATGGGCTTGACCAAGAAAAATAAGGTGAGAACGTAAGGAAACCCCCTTGAGTAAAGATAATTAGAATCATGTTTGTATTTGGAGGAACCATTAATAATAAATATCTGTTTGACAACTGCAGCAGCAAAGCTATGTTTATAATGTAACACGCAACAGTTGCATCAGCCAGAATATTCCCTTACAGGATAAGTGCCTTACCTGGGGTCTTCCAAATCAAACACAACCTTATTAATAAGATCCTCAGGGTGCAGATAGCGTAGAATATCTTCAAAAACTCTCTCTCTGGAAAACAGAACAACACTAGATGTTTAACGTGTCAAAATAAATTCAAAACAAGTATATTAATGAGAAGAAGGGACTCAGTGATGGCTTTATATCAGCAGCAGCCCTTTGCAAGGGGTCAAAGCAATGAATTCTGTACACGGCATGAAGTGCATGATGCCAAAGGAGTGCTTGAGATGCTACTCTCAGATGGTCACCAATCAATCCATTTGTCTTCGAAGCTATTTTCTTTATACCAAGTTTAAGTGCAAAAAATAATTCACATATGAATTTTTTAACTTTTTCAATTCGGTTCAATTCAGTTCAATTTATTTTCATCGCGTCTTCTCACACAGTGACACAGAGCATTGAACGGTAAATCCCAGCATCTACAATCTTCACCTACAATCTTCCTGGTGCTGTCCTCATAGGACTGTGCGATGTATTTGGACATGTAAAATGTAAAAGTACATGTAAAAGTTCTGTGTGTAAGTACATTTTCATTTTGCATTCACATGTCTAATTGAGCTGATCCAAATTCGGTGGCGAGTGCTGCTTCCCTTTCACAGGGAGTCGACAGAGGGAGCTGACATTTGCGTTACCTGCAGCAGCCTTTCCTTTTATGATTCACATCAACATCATGGCCACCCTAAAGTCTAAGTCCCCCCATCAGAAGAGAGAGATGCAAAGAGTACCAAATCAGAGAGAGCCCATCATGTCCAACCCCAAACGCCAGGTTACTGACAGCAAGAAAAAGCTCCACAGGGTTCAGAGTCAGACCAGACAAAAAGAAAAAAGAAAAGATGAAAACCTGACACAAACAGCAAAGGACCTAATAAACTCCATGATAGAATGGTGGTGGGCACCGTGTCACATTGCCTGGTCGGCCCATGTGTTTGATCAGAAGCAGTCTGTCTGAGCCATGGGGACCCAGTTACGGCCTCCGTGTGAGACACAGGAACCCAGTTAAAGGGTCTTGAGAGAGAGGGTGGACAATGTTCCCTGCATTTGTGACAGTTACCAGGCTCACTTGTCCAGACAGTGGTAAACAATCCAATAATGAAACCTGTCCTCTTTTGAACAGCCCCTCCATTATCATTCCAGTGATCCTGTAAGTAATCATAAAATTTGGCGTGGGGAAACTAAAGCTTTAAATCCTCGTAGTTTCACGCAATGGTGTGCCATATCATTAGATAAAAGAAGATGCATTTAAATAATCTCATACATTGCAAGGTGAATGTATTTCACATTCTGCTACAATGCAAAGCTGACCAAGCAAATAAAATGAGTTCAACAGTTTGTATTCACCCCTTAAACTTAAATGCCCTGCAGGATAATATATTAAAGATATCGTCCATTTCAGATGTCTTTAAACCCTGTTTTCTGATTAACTCCAGGAAACAATGTATTCAAAACATTTAAAACCTAATTGTGCATTTCCTCCCTGTGGACTTCATAACGTTCAAGCTACTGACCATTTTAGAAAGATTACGATTAATGTGTGTTTCAAGCGTAACCTTTATTTAAACTCAAGCTTAGAATAAAATCATACTTTGAACATCTGAAAAATGCTTTCCTGAAATGTTTCCACTGCCGTAAAACAAGCTATCACATGAATTCTAGGAAACTATGAGTACGCAACACGCAGAGCAATAAACTGGATCACTAATTACTGTTTTTAATTATTTTTTTTATTTTTTTTTTTTCATTCTGTGAAACTTCTCAGAATGTTTAAACACTGGCTTAAACTCACCATGTGGATTTATGCTCTCTCTGCATCATGTTAAATTTTGGGGTGTAAAGTACCCAGCTCTGCAAAAGTGTGCACACAACTACTTCATTCATTGTTTGAATGTTCATGACTCTGCAAACATTGCAATAATTATTAGAAAAGGAACACTGAATGGATTAGTAGTGTATTTATTTATTCATTTTTCTATTTATTTGACAAGGAAAATCTGCTGCAGACAACGCAGAAGGGAAAAAACTGGAATCGTAGAGGGGGAAGATCAAAGTGTGCTGCATGTTTTTCCTTTCTTGCAAGCTTGACAAACTAACAGTAAAATGGGTTGTGTAAATGGCCTGATAAAGAGGCAGGCAGGGGAGCTTCACAGTAACTACAACACAAAGCTAGGGCCTTCAGTCATGCTGGGTGAGGATGAATTAAACAGGGCCACTGCTCCATTGATCTCCCCATTTCCCTAGTTCCCACAGTTAGACATCAGTTAAAGGCATTCCACCTGAACTCCAACTGGAAGGCTCCGTAAAAAATTCAATTTAACACATTCCGTTTTACCATCACTCCCTGGAGTTTGTGCTTGGTGCAACGTTTACCTGCTATCACTGCCAATGATGCAAAACTTCCTTCTGGCTTCTTTAAACCATAGCAGAGTAATTATAATTAGACGCACAAATTACACTAAATCTGAACCATTAAGTAAGGACAGACTGATATTACACTAAGTGTGATGTTTTAATTTTATGCATGTATTGTGTAGATGTATTTTTTGGCCCTTTGATTTAAAATGAATGCTAATATAACAACCGGCGTTACTGGGGGGTGTCTGAGCAGGAAAATGGGTTTATTGTAAATAGTTGAGAATCGTGGGTAAAATGTGAATTAAGTGTTCAACCATTGTGTGGGCTCACGGAGAATATAAGGGGGTGAGTGTCTATTGGCCAGTGTCAGGAGAAGAGGAAAGCCTGAGCGGCACTAAGTAAGTTGGAAAGGCTGGCTTGAGGTGCAGGTCCTTGAAGAAGAGGGGTCCTCAGACCGAGAGCATTATTTCCTTGTATTCATGCCTACACTTCTTGCTGCGTGCCAGTGTTCCAATGAACGTTCGTAATGAACGCTGTCCGCGCGTCCTTCTTCGCCCCATCTGAACCGAGTACAGTGTGCTACATTACTTCAAAAACTGTGCCTCATGACTTGAAACCAATGAGTGACAACAGCTAAATCATTTATACTCTTAAAGTCCAGTTCAGCTTTGGGGTGACTTCTGTGGTTCTTCAGCCAAACATTGTTGAAAATAAATAGCGGTCTTGCAGTTCTGAAGTCATGCAAAGATAAAGTACATAAAAATGTGAATCAAAACTAAGCTTCATACGTGTTTATAAAATTAGTCACAAACATAATAATAAGAATATAATGTAATCTACTGGTGATTCATATATTCATATAGTGAAACATCTACAGGACTTCATGTGAAGCACATTTAAGCAGGCTTCCATATGTATACTGTAAATATCCATGTGGCTAACTTTTGAAAGTAGAAAGTGACTTTTGCACTTTCAGTTCAAACTTTTCAGTCTGGAATATTTCCAGTGCCTGTGCTGCCAGTCATATAATTCTTCAAAAAAACATGGATATTCCAGTGCAGACTAATATGTCAGTGCATATTTCAACATTTTCATAGAAAATTCTAATGACATTTTGAGGAGGTGGTGAGTGACATTTCCACTTTGGTTTAGTGGGTGACTAACTATCAACACAGGCTGTTGAAGCTACTTACATCAAATGTTCTTAATATACAGTGTTATAATGTGTCCTTAGAAAAAGCAGAATCAAAGGCAATGATGGGTGTTATATGGTAAAGTATGGCACAGATGCTACAGATTTGCATCCATCAGATCACAACAAAAGAAGCCAACAGATAGCTACTAATTAGGGATTAAGCAGAGAACACTAGCCATTTAGGACATCAGATAACCATGCAACCTTTACAACAGAAATCTATTACAATTTCAACCCTCACAACTCGTGTAGGATTCAGGAAGCAGCCTGCCCAGTCAGGTCAAGAGAGGGCAGCTGAAAACAAACAGGATCGGTCAAGCATGAATGCTGACCAGAGCTGACTTACAAAGACCACCTCAAAATAAATGAAGCATTCAATAAATTATTTACACTTTCAGTAACTGGCAATGCTTTGATTATTTATGAGTGTAATAGCAATCTCTCACTCTTCAGCTAAATCAAACAAAACAATTCAATGAGTTTTAGGAGATCTACTAAGGAAAGATTCATCAAATAACAGCTGCCAAACCATCAACTGGAACAATACTAATAGCGAAGGTAATCAAATATAAGACAAAAACAGATGGCGTAATAAATAATCAATTCATAAATTAATAGAATTAACTGAAAAATAACCAATTAAAAGTTAAATAAAAAGTATAACTTTTTCTATATTATATGAATCAAAATATATAGCATACTTCAGTACTGGATCTCACTCTCACTACACAAAACACTTTTGCTATTACCAGGTATTTGGCAAAATTGTATTTTTCATTAAAAGCAAATGTCAGATTAGGGCATGTTATTGCAAAGCTTTCACATAGTAAATCAATTTGAACGATCAGCAGTAGAAAGGAAATAAATACCTTTGCACCTTTGGCTTCCTTTCTGCCATCAGCTCTTGGCAGCAGGGTGGAAGATGGCCCCAGAAATCAGGGAAGGCCAGGATGGAGTATCCTGCCACAGAGTTTGTGCGTGCAGCGGCAGCTGCATATGTGCGTGGGTCGTGATGGGGGATGCATGGGCCATGCTTCTCAAGTAACCTGTCCACCATTCCAGGTGTGTCCTCCTTGGCCTTGTAGCTGTTCAGGTAGTGGTTGTGGAGGTCTCTGGCTCTGAGATGGTCTGTAAGGCCATCTCGCTCCTGGTCTATGAGGCCTCTGGGTGCGCTCTTAAAAGTGGAATTTCTATATCCGTGAACATAACCCATCTCTCTCTTGCCCTCATGGTTCCTGCCTTCATGGCTGAGCTTGCCGCAGAGTAAAATCTCTTCGTCTGAGCTCTCCTCTTCCTCAGAGCCTGAGTCCAAATCCTGAGAATAAAACCAACAATGCCCATGATAAGTTGGTATTTTTGCTCTCACTCCCTTCTGTTCTCATGGGATATTGTGTGCTACAGTGTACTTGTAGTACCAATGAAGTGAAAGATACAACTGCTTAGGTACATTTCCAGTCAATTATACACTCACGAGGGAGATTTCACAGTATAACTGATGTATACCTTCAAACTTCTCAAGGGAAAAGCTGTAAATTACAAATTATGTACTGAATATTTGGTATAGCATAAATATAGCTTTGTTTTTATAGCTGCTACTCCTTTCCAAGGAGAGGTCAAGACTGGTACTTTCTCTAATCTTCTGCTTCCAGGAGAAAGCAGATTGATGTCAAGAAGCAGTAAACACCTGCTAAAGGGTGACTCCTGTTTCATGGTCAAATGAAAGCTGTGTCCGTTTTCACTCTGTGCTAACCTATGTCAGATAATTTCACTAATGGCAGCACAAAAAATACGTGTGAATCTGGACTTTTTTGTTGCCTCTTCATATCAGCAGCATTCTGATTAAAGTCTATAAGAAATGTCTACAAATATAAGCTTTCACTCAATTCAGCATTTTATACAGCGGTTTACACTTTACTTTACTGGTAAACCATGTAAAAATGTAATTTTGATTTTGACATTTTCTCCAGCGGGTTTTTAGTTACATAATAAATATTCAAGACAGACTGAAGAATCAGCTTGACTTCTAATAGCTTTCAGTGTTATTCAATATTCATTCCCCATATCCAAGACCATGTGTGCATATCCATATCCAGAACTATTTGATACTTTATTCATTAATGTCAACTGCTTTTCATCTATGTGAAGATTTCCTCAAAAAACCACTGACAAAACATCCATTCTCTTTTCCCTCATCTTTTCATTTGACATTACAATCCCATCTTCAGACTATTTCTACAAAGTATACTGAAAAGAATCTTATAAAGAAGCAGATTGAAAAGAACTCCTTGTGTGCTGGTCAGGATATTATTCGGTGGCTTTCAGTTTTGACACATCTGCATTGGGACGATAGGAAATCAAATGAACAGATGGTTCCTATTATCACATATTAAAAATTACAGACACTTTCAGAACATAACAAATATATTATTTATACTACCAACCACTAGATTCTTCAAATCATGCTTCCATTATTATTAGCAACAATGAATGCCACCAAAAAGCTTCATTCTATATTCAATTTAAAATGACATAATTGTTATAAATAATTTACAATCATTGCTGTATAGAAATTGTTATATGATTCTGTATAGGACTGTCATCCTGTCCAGGGTGTACTCTCCCTTGCCATGTGTTCAATGATTCTGGGATAGGCTCTGTACTCCCGTGAGTCTGACCAGGACAAGTGGTTAAAAAAGTGAGTGAGGGAGTAATTGATTGTATATATAATATCATTGCCACTATGTGCTACTATTTATTATATTCTAAATTACTTCATTGTTATAGGTATGTACATACTCACATTATGGTAGTGCTGTAATCAATGACTAAACCAAGGTGTAATACAGCCTCTATTAACACCTTTATGAAAAGAAAATAAGGAAAAATCTTTCATGAAAGAACCACTGTAATAAAGTTCCATATTGTATGAATATGCTAACTTAAAAAGTATTTTAATAAACTGCAAACAAATAAAGCATCAATGATTGACCTCTTTACCCATTCCCCAAACAGGCCAACAAATACCAATATAGCAACAAACAATCTATTTTCAGCTAAACTCCCAGTGATGGCTCATTTCCATTAAACAAGTCTATTGGGAAATATTTTACAATGTTTTAAATTCTACCTGTTACTTTGTTCTCAAAAACAGGAGTCCAAGATGAGAAGCATTTAATTTACTTGCCATCTCACAACAAGCTGAATAATTATGCAGCGCAAGACAGCCATAAATTAATTGAAAAACAAAATTTTTCAATGTCAGTGTTTAATCTTATAAGTGATATTATTTGAATTAAAATATTGGCGCAAGCAGCAATGAGATTCAGCTAAGAGGGATTAACTGGAACCATGTTGACATTTCAATTCATTTATTCTCATCAACACATGAAAGGCCATCACACTGGATTGAACTCCGCCCTGGATGAAGACACACTAAAGTTTTATGCAAACATATTAGTTAGCAACACATATTCCTTGTAGAGAGGAAACACATTTATTTCAGCTTTCAAAATGCAAATGGTGCTCACATCAGAAGAGAAATGTTCTTCATTTTTCTGATAACATATATAAAGGCTAAATAAATAATAACAGAACTTCTCTGCAGGAATTAAAATGATAATAAGAAAGCAGTAGAATAGTAAACATGTAGGACAAGCAGTGACATGAGAAAATTCTGTGAACATATATGTTTTTACAGTAACCAGAAAGTCCTACATAATTCGTACAAAACAGGTGTTTGCATCTGAGTAAGTGATGTAGTCACACCTGCGATCATAATCTATTACATGGATGTGTCACTGAAGAAGTATATCAGTACTTCTGTTTTAGGCTCTTAAAACTATGATCATTGGCTGTTTAGGTGTAGCTGATTTGTGTAATTATTTTTATTGTTAGACAGTGGCTCTAACTGCTACACTACCTACTGGACCGTAGGCTAATGTATGCTGAAGGTGAGCTCTTGGGGCATTTTAAGTGGGTGTGATCCAGCTGTCATGTACCAGTTCTGTGCAGGTGTCAGTGTGGTGGTGCAATTTTAACCTGAAAATCACAGTGCAACTCTGGACACAACTCCACATACTGGCCCAGCTCCTCCATGGGTCGGTCTGGTTCCGGTTTCACACGCAGCTTTTTTAGGTCTGTCTCGAGGTCATCATCCTGTACAAATGCACACACACGAACACATGTACACACACAGAGTCAATCTGTACTGATCAGAGAAAAGCATTCTGATATTTAACAGGAATATTTAGGTTTGCTGCAGATGTACTTTTTTAATCCTCAGCCAATTGCAGCCATTAAACCAGTGTGAGAGCAGGAGCTTAGCTGTCCTACCACACGGGCAAAGAGCTATTCTGTCAGAAAATACAGAATATGAAAGTCTTGCAAATGCTTCAGTTTGTCGTTCTGTGTCGTGAGCTGCTCTTCAACATATCTCTTCTGATACTTTTGTAGTTCGTCAAACTATTTTCTTAGCTAATCTTTTTCTGCACTTTATTTTTAGATTTTTCCCTTTTAAAACTGTATGCAACGGAGTATATCAGTTTGGGTATTTGATTTAATGAACAGGTACTTGGCACATACCTCCCTCTGCTTATTGGCAAATGAAAAGAAGGCATTGCAGCTTTAGCCTGAAGACCAGTGCTAGGTAAAATTCACAAGAAGTTATCCATTAAATAATTCTGCCAAAACACATTCAGGTTATGCTTTGTAATCTTCCAATTTTCCGTATTTTGGTGTCACTTACTGAATATATTACTGCCACTTTTGCTTGGAAAACAGAGATAATATGGTAGAAATATAGATAACGATATCCCTTAACACCGGATAAACAAATGCCTGGCATGCATTTCTGAATTCTTAGTGTGCCATCCCCACGAAGAGCAAATGTTTTATGTTCCTATACAATAATGTTTTTTCAAAAGCCAATGGCCAGTTACAAATAGCATCAGGCAAGGTTAGGAAGTGAGAAAGGGAGGTTAGATAGATAGATAAATAAATAAATAAATAAATAAATAAGAGGGGTGCAGTGGGTTTGACCGGGTCCTGCTCTCCAGTGGGTCTGGGGTTCGAGTCCCGTTTGGGGTGCTTTGCAACGGACTGGCGTCCCGTCCTGGGTGTGTCTCCTCCCCCTCCAGCCTTGTGCCCTGTGCTGGCGGGTTAGGCTCTGGCTACCCGGGACCCCGCATGGGACAAGCGGTTTCAGACAATGTGTGTGTGTGTGTCTGTGTGAGAAATAAATAAATAAATGATAGAAAAATAAGTACAATAGAATGGGTTCCCAATGTGCATTTGGCAGAGGGTCCTGCTGCAGTGGCATTGATGTATGGGTGCATTATGGGTCTGTAACCAGACTAAAAGTGGGAATGGTTCATAGAGGGCACACCAGCTGCATAGCACCCACAGTCCTTTCCCAGAGGGACAAGACCAGGCCAGTCAAACATCACTGCACTAAATTTAAGTGAAAGAAACGATAGTGAAACTGCTCACTCGCTGGCTGGTTGTTCGAACCACGTTGCCACGTACAGAGGAGAAAGTGAAAGTGTTACTTACGTAGTCCCTGCTGCTCTGGTCATCGTTTCTGTTGCCATCATTGCTGTCATCATCAGAGCTGTATTCTTAAAGGTTATTACAATAAAATACGTTCTGTCTCAGGATTCATTGTCCATTTTGTTTCAAATGACATGCAAATATTTATAATGTGAATTAACCGTGTGTGTGTGTGTGTGTGTGTGTGTGTGTGTGTGTGTGTGTGCTATATGCACCCATTGAGTACATGTAATATATGCTATATGCACCCATTGAGTAAATATCTATTTATGTAATCAAATCTGTAAAACATTTCTGACACCAGCAAAAAAAAAGAAATTAAGTCGAGCTATTTCCCACTTCATAATGTATAAACAATGCATTCTGTTATCTGAAGGCACTTGCAATGTTTCAGAGAAATACTGAGATGCCTTGAAAAAAGGTCAATTGGCAGTCTATTTCCGAATGAAAATACAGTTCAATCAGTAGTTTAATCCCTGGCTATGCATCACTGGGCTCTAAATACAGAAGGAAAAATTCTAAGCACTCTGCCAGTCCATTTCCTGCTCTTTAAAAAGGGTCACAAACTTTGCCAAGCGGGTAATTTTTGAAGAAATCCTGCTTGTAACTTAACGACTTCATTCAGCATGGCGTCTGCAAATATTCTGATTTCGAGATTTGTCTGTGTGGGGCATGGAAAGGCAAGAAAAGGTTTACAAAGGGGGAAAAAAGGCAGAAGGAATTGAACAGAGATGCAAAACTCCTGAGGGTGAGGGAGGAAGGGGTAGAAAGACGAGAAACATGGCAGGCCTCTGTCTGCCTCCTGGCAGCACTGGCTGATGGGAGAGAGCGCAGTTCTAATGGTGATTATCATGAATGTCAGTCATCAGCGGGGGTAATCATTAACTGAGGTGTTAAAAGGCTTGCTGACGCTGATGTTCCTGTGACAGACCTTAAACAACCGATGATAGAGGAACCCGTTAAGAGGCCGCGCTATTGTGACACCGGCGCCTGGACAAAAAACAGGCCTCGGCGTTCCGTGGAGCAAGAACACCGAAATCCCTACGTGAAATGTGTTAACTTTCAGCAGAGGCAAAGAAAGTTCCAGAAAATATCTCGGGGGAAAAAAAGGCTTATTTCCCTCACGTCGCTCCAAACGTCTGACATAACACAAGTCGCTGTTCCTAATGCCGGCTGAATTGGCTTGCTAAAGATGCGTCACTGGACAGACCCAAATAGAAGGCAGCAAACAAGTCTGAGGTAAAAATTAAGTCAGCGAATGGGAAAGACACGATGTGTGGAATTGTTTTCATATGTTTGTTATACTAAATGATAATAAGCAACCTGCAGGTTTGCTGTTTACTTACACCGGTGAATTAACCTGACATGTCCTTGCAGTGCGAGCTTCTACGGAAATAGTGCGGCTGGGGGGGTTTACCTCATTGTGGAGATAAATGAGGACGGCACCTGACAGCGCGCCTTGCAGTTGCACTGTTATCAGACTGGGTTGCCAGGGTAACAGGGACTGTGTTCCCTGAGCGAATCACTCGCCAGACGTTACGATGTAGACAATAGAAAGACGTGTCTCCAAATATTATTCTTGCTGACAATTCGATTGACAGCTGTTGTACCGCAAGCTATCTGAGGAGACTTGAGAGCACCAAAAAATAAATTTTTCTGAAAGACACTTACTAGCCACAGTAAAATTAAATGAAATTCAATTAATTTTAGCAAGTTACCTATCTATCTATTTATCTGTTTGTTTGTTTATTAACTTGGTCCTTTTTGTTTTTGTTTGGTACGCGTTTACTTGTCACATGTGCCGGTATAATTAATTTAATCCACTCATGAGTTCATTCCCTGAACACATGTGGAGTTGGGACTGTTTTTTTTTTGAAAACAATATAAAACGATGCACAGTGAAAGTTAATTACTAATAGCAAATGACTGCATAGAACTGAAAACGCATAACTAAATAGCTCAAGACCTTTGCTGCAAATTCCCAGTCTAACTGAAGTGGATGCGGTGACTGCAGAGCTGTATGACTATAGGAGGATAGTCCATACTGTATGATATAATCGAGCCACAGTGCTCTGCAGTTTCCTACTCCACTGGAGAAGAGGTTTTCTGCAAGGCGAGTATTCGATAAAGGCTAGTGCAGAGAAGAAGAGACAAGGTTTACCTTGGGGCTCTGATGTCATGATGCAGTCAGGGACAGGCCTCCCTGGCAGGGGGAACATGTAGGCACTGTAGCCTGAGCGGAGGGGCACGGGGCACTTTGGGTAGCACTTCCTCATGAGCTGGACAGCTGCGTCCACCAGAGACTCCAGACCCTTATTGTCCAAGCAGGACTTCATACACAGAATATGAAAGTGCTTAAAAGACATGAGTTCAGTGACCTTATGGTTCAGAGTTCAAGTTGTGCCTATAGTACGTAAATATGAAAAACCAGTAAAGGGCAATAAAACTGAATGCCAATAGTAACTTGAGAGAAAGAGGTAAAAATAGGGGGGAAAGATAATTGCCAGGTGAATAAAGGAGGTGGAATGAATGAGGGCCAGGGCTGGTCGGGCTTCACCTGTGTGGTGTGGAAGAGCAGGCCCATGCCCCCTTCAGCCACGACGGCAGCCCTAGCCGCTGATGTGTTGGTGGCATGTTGTAGGCAGCGAAGGAGGGCTTTGCACATGGTCACGTAGCCGTTTCCCATGTCCCTGTGGTGCCAGTCCTCATACAGCCTCAGCAGGCCCGAGATGTAGCCCTTAGCCACGGCGCACCTGCTGTTGGCGTCTGGGAAGAAGACGGAGGACATGTGCTTTAAGGTGCTGCCGCTTCCTGGCTAGGAACTCGCAGCCTTCGGCTCTCCGTCTTTCCTCCATATGGGTCACATCAGGGAGAAGTTTCTTTACAACCCAGAAAGCAAAGGCTGCTAAAAATACATCTGCTCAGTTCAATAGACTTTATACTGGACGTGCCTGTCCAAAGTAATTGTCATTCCATATGAACACATATATTTTTTCTGACAAAAGACACTTCTCATTAGTTTTGACATAATCATTTTAATAAAGTTTAAGGTTCAAGGTTAGGTCAAAATTAATGTTTACAACAATTTTATTTGGTTGAAAAGTTTTGTACAAAACATTTAAAATGTGCAAAATTAGAATCGCATGGTTTAAAATAGATTTCTTTGTAAATAAAAACTTTTTTAAAAAATCTCTTATCTACTCTGTTTATGCCACCAATCTAGGCCAGTCCCACCATTTCCCAGAGTCTTGAAAAGTAGTGTGATTTTTCATTTTTATCACTTGGAGAAAGAATACACAACAAAGCTACCAGATGAAAACATACATGTAGGGCCCTAATACCTTTTGAAGCATGATCCTAACTGGATGTGTTTTTTTTTTTTTTTTTTTTAACAAACCACCTTTCACTGTTGACTGCGAGAGTGAGCTCGCACAAGCTTGATTTCATAGTAGTTACAGCGCAAAAGCCACCATTTAATTTGCAAACATCCCCTCCAAAATATTGTATTCATCTAAATTGTGTATTTTGTAGAAATTACCAATTTCATTCAAGATGGATGCTGTAAAAAAATCATGCCAACAAGTAACATTTTAAGTCTGTTTAAAGCATCTAAACTGAAAATGAATAAATTGTGGTACTGTACCAAATTTCAGCATCTATAAAACCTTTCAAAAGTGCTTCCATTTTACATTATAGATATATATATATTAGACAAATATAAATAAATATATATAATATATACATATGTAAAGACAAATATAAATGGTAACTGTTACTAAATATAGTAGGGGGTGCCGGGGTGCGGGGGTGCGGGGACGCAGTGGGTTTGACCGGGTCCTGCTCTCCAATGGGTCTGGGGTTCAAGTCCCGCTTGGGGTGCCTTGTGACGGACTGGCATCCCGTCCTGAGTGTGTCCCGTGTTGCCGGGTTAGGTTGCGGTTTGCCGCAACCCCACTTGGGACAAGTGGTTTCAGAGCGCGTGTACGTGTAAATGTACATATTTCTGGGCTTTTCTCAAAAAAGAACCATGAACATTTCAGGCCACAGTGCCTAAAGGAAGCTGTACATATGGCAATAGTAGCTGCTGCCTAATGTACCAGACATGTTGATCCAAAAGAAAAATTATATAGAGAATGCTATGCTATCATGCTGCCGATTACCATGGTTGCCTCCATTTAAGTATTACTTATTGGGAGGTGGGGTTCCAGGATGCCTGACATCAGTAGCCTGGAGGCCTTTTTTACTGAAAAAAGATCACCCCTGCAACTGATGCATTTAGATTTCTGAGGCTGCAATCATACCAAGTGTAGCGCTCTCAGCACGGAAATGACGGCACATCGCAGCCACCTCAGAGGACCTCAAAGGACGAAGGGGAGAAAAATGACAAAGCAAAAATTGACCCACAACCAGAAAAGGTACAGCAAATCAGCTAATGGACCTTGCAGGTGCAAAGCATGGTCCTCTGGTGAGCGCCCTGCTCAGCACGGGGGCACCATGGGAGCCAGGCATGCAAGCTCAAGGCCCTGCCCAGTGCCGAAACAGGCTGCTGAAATATTAATGGCGACAATCATTTTCATATGGCACTGTAGGGCGTCCTCCTTTAAAATCTATCACCAAAAAAATGCTCCTGCTATAACACAGAATGCTGTTGCTGTATAGAAGAAAATTCTGTCAGAAATTTATAGCATTATATGATATTTTGATTTATGTTACCAGCTGAGGAAGAGCAAAAAATATATCTATTGCCAATACTATATTCAGCTCCTACAAAACATCAATGCTACCTTATGGCTGATGACTAAATCAAAATAGTTTATTTCATTGTATTGAATACTTTTAGTTTTGTATATGTGATCATTTTCCCCAGCCACCACATTCATTTAGTTATTACAGTACATTTGTATTCTGACTTTTACATAACATACTGTGAATGCTTAAATTTCACATAATTATCCAAAGGGCACATAAATCATTTAAAAATTGATCTTCGTGAAACACGTGCAATTCTGCTTTTAGTGTGAAATATCCCGTATTGTCTTCTGTAGCACACTGCCTTAATGAAATAAGAGCAACAGTAATATAACACCCAGCATGTTAGGAAAACTGTAAATGTTTCATGGCTATTGACTGTCTCTGACTCATATCCTCAAGATGCATGGTAAGCCAGAGGCAAAACCTGAGCCACTGTTAGCGGTGCTCCGAACCCACGCTGTAGCGTGCAGGCGATGTCAAACAAGGGCCCCAGACAAGCGTCTTTAAAAAGACTCCTAAAACAGCAGAGAAATAATAATATTCGCAAGCAGAACAACTCAGGCACTGCAGTGCACCAATAGGTGCAGAGCCTGCACTCCAGCAGGGCCCAAATGCACAGTGGCAGAACCACACTACCACCTACAGGTCGTGAGAGGCACCGTTGCGGCCCTGCTGTTCCGTAGCCGTCCTGCACGCCCTCGCATCAATAGCGCAGCAGTCTTTGTGAAAAGCTTTAATGTTAAAATGTGCTCATTTGATTTTTCTTGGAGAAATTTAAATGCAGCGGAAACGTGAGTTTAGACATCACTGGTATTCACCAAAGTTTCATTTATGCAAACGAATAAAAAATTAAAGTATTAACAACTGAACTGCTGTGAATATTTGCCCCTTCATTATTTCCAAGCTATGATCCAGCACAAACAGCAGCATGCATAAATATTTAAAACCACTACTTTAAATTGCTGCAGCTACTTTATGAGCTGGCATCATTCAGTTAGATTGTATGCAGAAATGTATGGCTCTGTGGGTTAACACTGATTTAAGAGACTGCACAGATTCTTTTAAATCATGGTGTATCTTCTGCAGAACCCAAACACAGACAAAACATACAAATAACCAGGCTCTTGTTAGTCATTCTAAGAATGTTCCAAAAATCATTATCGTAAAATGCAAGCATGATTCCTATGTTCTTATTTACAGGGCAGATCATTTTACCTCTTTCTATTTCTTGTTTCACAGTATGTAAATAAATAGTACAACATCATAAAACTATAGAGTCTCTTACCTATGCTGAATCAATAGTATCAATGAATTGATTCCCACGCATATATATTATATACATTTTCACACAGAGAAATAATTAAAATCCCATCAAAAAATACACTCATTAGTTCAACCTTCTACCCTCAATTACATTTAATTGGTTCTAAAATAAAGCAGTACTGCAGTACCAATGGAGGGGTTGCAAGAGATTTTCAGTTACATAAGATTCCAGAATGTTATGGAGCAACATTCATTCAGTCACTCCTCACTCTGTGTGGAGTTTGCATGTTCTCCCCGTGTCTGCCTAGGTTTTTTCCGGGTGCTCCAGTTTCCTCCCACAGTCCAAAGACATGCCGTTGAGGTTCACCCGTGGCGTGTGAGTGACAGAGTGACATGAGTGTGTTCCACTGATGTATGGATGAGTGACCCATTGTAAGTAGTGTATCTAGCAGTGTAAGTTACCTTGATGAACAAGGTGTGTGGGCTGATAACACTACATAGAGTTCATTGGAATTTGCTTTGGACAAAAGCGTCTAAATAAATAAATAAAAATGTAATGTAAATGAATTGCTTTATTTTGCAAGAGGAAAAAATACTGTGTAATTTGAAAAATTAAGGTAAGCATTCAAAATGAATAACAAAACAAAACTTACGTGACTGTAAAAGTGCTGCTAGGGTGTCTATTGCTGCCCTGTAGAAGAAAAAGAATAAATCTAACTTTTCATTTGAAATTAGCTTTTAATATATATTTTTTTTCTTTCTTTTTTACAACACTTGAATTTTAAATACATAAATGCTGTTAAATAAATGGTATTTCTAAAAGTTGAGATAAATATTTCATGCAAGCAATGATTTCAGTTACAAAAAAGAAGCAATTTATGGAATTGTAATTAAAATATATTCAGATTTCAAACTGCTGAAATATTAGATTTAAGTTTGGTGTGTTATTAGTTTAATACCAAATTAGTCACTTTTGAATGAGCACATATCTTTCTCAGTTCATGTAAGTGGTTTGTTCAGAAAAAGTGTAACTGTTGTGAAGGGAAAAAGGGAATGTTCTGTTTTTGGGCAGGTACCTTTTTAAACATCATCATTACAATATAAGCTTTTGTTTTCATTTGCATTGTTGAATTCAAGGCTATGGCCAAAATTTCTAAATGATAACATACCATTCTGTGTTACCTGGATTGTTTTGAACAGTTTATACAAAAACTGTTTGGATGGATCGAGTTTCACACTTTACAAAATACCTTTATCTCTGAATACTGCTAAAAATCTCAAGTCCTTGGTCTTTCGACACAAAATGCATTTGATTGATTCTGTACACGTATCTGAGAGACATTCACAAACAGGACATGTAATATTCAGATTTGAGCCCTGAAACCAAACAGGAAAAAAAGAACTGCTTCTGAAAATGACGCTTGTTCTAATCCTATATGGGGTCTAAAGGTTATTTCACACACACTATGGTTTCTGACGCACATGGGCCAATGCTGAATAAAACAGCTTTTGTATTTCATATGTGAGAGCTGTCATAACTGTATTACAGCTTTTCTAACAGCTTTTCAATGGGTTCGCCTCGGTGGAAATAAGTCTAATCACCCTTCTTGCCACAAGTAAAGCAAGCAACCCTGCGTGTTCTGGCAGCACTGTACGGTGCACAAAAAATGCTGTAGTAAAAAGAAAACAGGGTAAACAAAAGCACATTGGTTTATTGATGAAGAGCTTGCAAACCTTTCTCTGCGCCAGAATGTGAGCTTTAAAAATTATTCATGTACAGTGGTTAATTCAATTCCCCTCCAAATGCCTGATTTATTACCTGATGCAGCACCCTAATGCAGATACACAGTAAACGTTTATGCAAATTCCCATTAAACGTTATTTAGTGGGGGCTGATGGATACTCCTAATTTCATTACTTCACAGGCTTATGCATTTCATTACTTGACTGGCCCAGGGCTATCTCGGAAATGCATTTAGTGCTTCTTTAGGGAAAAGGGACTGCAGACATCTGGCTCATGGGAAGCTTAAAACTGTGGGAAATCTACACGAGAGCCTCATCACCAAGACTGCTCAGCTGTGTGGCAGCAGTGATTGGAGGTTTCAACATTTCTGTTCTCGCCACATTATGGCCAATGCGTTCAGAGCATACAAGTCCACGAAAAAGTCATATGACCAAAGGTTTTTTTCTCTCTTTCATTGCTTGAAGAAATTGTGAGGGAGGAAAAAAAGGGTACAGCAGGGTTCGAACGTGCAAACTTCAGGTTACAAGGCAGGGAAGTTATGTTTCTCAATTCAAAGGTTAGAGAATCTGTACGCTAAGGCTGTGAGCAGTAAATGCAGCCAGTCTGCAGATCAGCATGAAATTTGTCCCTGCTTCCCTCATGGCTCTTTAAGTCAATTTGATAAGACAAGTTTCTGTGTAAATTTTATTAGTGTTACTAGTTAGAGGACTCAAAGCAAGCATTTCACTGGTCAGTTGTCAATGTGTAACATGTGATCAAGATCTGAGCACGTGTTTCTCAACACCATTCATAATTTTAAATTTTAAATTGGAATTTACGAGTAAATCTCGTAAAAATCACCAGATAAAATGATCTAAACCTGTTTTGGTTGTTACTGAAAGACAATTTCAGCTGATAATAAGCTACAAACTCAATAATAGCAGGGATGGGATGAAGTTGTTACAGTCCAATTGGCATGCTGCATATGATACATTCTACCACTATTCCATTTCAGCTCTTTGTGGGTATGATATTCTCCCGAGGATTCAATGAGTTTCTATCATATGTTCTAGTTCATCACTAAGTTATTATGCTTGGCTAAACTGATAGCTTTCTCCATGTGTTTGGCTGTGCCCAGTGCTAATGCACATTCACCTCGAATGTTCTGTAGTCCTGGACTGATTCTTTTACACAGAACGGCTAACTGCTATACCAATTGAAATAGCAATCCTATCTATTTATACTATACTGAAACAATTCAGTCTAATTGCCACACTCAAGAGGACAACAGCAGGGTTGCTCTCGGTGCTTGAAATAGCAGCCTTCCAGTTGTAAGACCATGTCCTTAATCACCATACTGCCTGCTATCCTGGCTCATTGCCTGTAGGAAGTTAAGCATTTTAAAAAAGTGAAAAATTACAAAATACACACACACACACACACACACACACACACATTTTCAGAACCGCTTGTCCCTTACGGGGTCACGGGGAACCGGAGCCCACCCGGCAACACAGGGCGTAAGGCCGGAGGGGGAAGGGGACACACCCAGGACGGGACGCCAGTCCGTCACAAGGCACCCCAAGCGGGACTCGAACCCCAGACCCACCGGAGAGCAGGACTGTGGTCCAACCCACTGCGCCACTGCACCCCCACTAAATTACAAAATAGTAGTGAAAATTTAAAAAAGAAATTGTACCGACATCAGCTACGGTACATTTGGGCTCCGGAAGAAGCCAGATTTATAGGTAGCGTGACGTTAACCAGCAACAAAGGGTAAAAGTGATAATTGGCTCAACGAACACTCAGTCCATGCTAGGAACTCCAGCAAGCTCATAACTACACAGCAGGAATGTAAAATGGGTCATCTAGGGTGACATAGTGTTCATCAGTCCTTTGGTAATAACTGTCAATTAAGAACAAGAGATATGGGCTGTTGCTATACAGAGGGCTCGGTTCAGTAAAACTGGTTTTGGAAGAACTCTGGATCATAGCCCACAAACGTCGTGAATATCCCGGTCTGTGTTCGGATGAATAACATACCACAGGCGTAATACGTATTGTTATCCAAACCTCAGAACTTGCAATGCTGCAAGATCAAATGTTTACTATAAGACTATTTTTTAGCTAATATCCTAATTAATGCACAGCATATGGTATGTCTGAATCATATGGAATACTTAAAATATTCTGAAAACAAAAACTGGCATTAAAGCATTCGAAGTTTAAAAGAGGCTGACTTGAAGACAACATGATGACATCAGAGGATTTGGCCCTTTCACCCCCTGCTGATATTGAACACCATATATCTTGAGCAGCCCACTTCTTTTCAAATGAGCTCTGGAGTGTGTTGATGAAAGCAAGTTCATGTCTGTTCACACCCAAAGGGCTCTGCCTCCCAGGAATTCGTTTTTAATAATAAATTCGCGCCGAGCTCAACTTATGCAAATTCTACAATTTGTGCAGAACTGATAAAACTTTGGCTGTTTCACAGGCTTATTTCTAAATGGCTCATCCTATCTCGTTTACATAACAGTCCTTCACAAAAAAACTAAAAATATATGGACAAACACTGTTGTATGTGACACTGGAACAGGATGATTAATTAATCATGTCTGAGAAGTTGTTGATCTTGCCCAACAGAATTACAGCTGTTTTTTCCCGCTCAGTACTGTTTGGAGTTTTGGCTAACGCTATATCCAGTGAAGTCGCTGGTCTTGTTCTTGTAGGCTTTGCTATGCATGGCAGAAGAGTTGTGTGCCCTTAATAGAAGTACACCCCTGAAGTGATAAATATTTCATTGTTTTTCCTGGGTCTGTAATGTCTTCCCGTATGTTCATAAATTGTGACAATTTATCTATTGTAAGAGTTGTTCCACAGTTTGTCTTAATCATAGACATGACAGATTCTATCTATATATTATATTGTGCTTTGAGCATGTGTTTATTGTGTTTGCCAATTTCCATACAAATGTTTCAAAAGAAAGAGTAAGGACATTTATGCAGGAAAGGAGCATTTGTGAGGCTGGCTGCAGCAAAAATTAATTTTGACCGTCAAACGGCACAATTTGGTTTGCATTATGAAAGAAAATAGCTGCAGAACAGTCAACAAATGAAGCCGCATCAGACTAAAGGCAAACTGTACCAAAGTCCATTTAGTACCACTTTCCCTTAATGTGACATAGCCCATTGTTTCTCAGGGGACAATTTGCTGGTTTGAGAAGAAGCATAATCTCACATAAATCTATAAAGAAAAAAACCAAACAAGGCACATCTGGGATATTAGAAAAATGGTTATAGCGACTTACAATAAAGAAAAGAACAAACGCAAACATGCATCCCTGTGGAGCTTGTTAGACCCTTTTTAACTACAAAGCATGTCAGCTTCCAAGCAATGCCAGACATTTCTAGAATGCAACAGCTGATACCCTACAGTGCACTGGCAGTTGTTAAAGCCTACTTCTGGAACAGCAACTGGCAGGCTAACGTGATATACAATACTTACTTGACCATGCGAGTATGTTTTGTAGTGTACGGGGATATTAATTTGAATACAATGTCTAGAGCGCCATTCTTGCCAAGTAAGGTTGCCGTGGAAACTGGAGGAAAGTAAAAAATATATATATTCTGTACATCAGTAATAAAAAAACTGAACGATGAGTGTTTTCAGGGGAAAGGCTAAAATAAAATTAGCATGTTTTCTATTTATACATGTGCATGCACTACACTCATAAATAAAGATGCTGCATGTATTAATAAATCTTTAAATGCAAACCAATGACATCAATGTGTGATTTATAGCTAACATTCAAAATAGCTTATTTCACGTTTACTGCAAGTAAGAGAATACAGAACTCATTTTCCGTGCAAAGCTTCATTAATGCAACATTAAACAACGTTACAAAGGGCAGTAACTGCTAATGGAAGAACTTTGACTATGAGAAGAGATTGCTAATGGATGCTTAAATAAAGGTTGCGGAATTCAGAAGCAGCATGTTTTTATATTCTGAGAAAGCCAGTGTTTTACCCATACTATAGAGTCACGTCACTTACTTGATGAGCAGAAGACTTGTAGCAGCCACAGGCAGGCCGCAGCCCTCCTGGCGTGCTTCACGTTCTGCCTCAGCAAATCCAGGGTAAGAAGAACAGCCTCCATCTTCTCCGCCTTCTGGCCAATGTTTCTGTCTGTGACACAGAAGCCGCCTCAGTCAAGCGTGCCAACGTATTGCACAAATCATCACTTCTGAGGTTAGCCACCAGTAATAACCACATAGCAGTTACACCATTGCATCTGTTTTCTTTCTTTCCAAGTTTCCCGAAACACCCACGGGGACAAAAACATGAAGGATAACGTTGAGACGGAACGTTGGCTGCTTCCAAAAGTTCAGCTAAGAAGGTGTTCAGTTTAGAAGCTAAAAAGCAGCTAGGCCAACACAGTGCTCCGCACTGATTAGTTAGGTATATAACAGAAGAAACATGGACTGCAGAGTTATCGGCTCTGCTAAATAAATCTACATACAATACCAGACTATGCAATTCTGAAACGTCAAGGGACATCATTTAGGAAGAGCGTGATACTGCAAGCAGATAGCTGTTTTTCACTTTAACAATGCAGTGTTATGATTCTCCTTATGTTTCTCCTCCTGAAGTACTGCATCAGAATGACAAGTCCCAAGAAGCGTAGGGAATAGGGATTTGCCAATGTCACAAAATGAATAGGAAGAAATTGCAAGGAGTGGCAAGCAATTCTAAGCAACCGTTGCAGACATTTCGCAAAGGGGCTGGCAGATGAAACTGCAGGATCTTTCCAAGTATACAAGGTAAGTTAGTAACATTTGGATGGAACTGGTTTGTTCACAGCCCTTGTGGAGCGGTGCAGTTGCAGTGTGACCCTCCCAAAACCTCTGTTTGCATATGTGTTTGATCACTACTTATCACAATCATGGGGTATATTTTTGTCATGCATTTTTCATATGTGTCATTTCGAAATGACTAACCTTAATCATATTGCATTAACAGTCACGTAAAATGTTAATAAGAGAATGGAGAACAGGAGATGGATGGACTCAATTACAATGACCACAGACACCCTCCTTTCAAGCCAAAGAACACAAGTGGAAAAGAGAACATTCTAGAGACTCTCTATTGATGTGGTTGCTAAGAGTCAACATCGATGACACTTACCATTAACATCTAAGATGTGCGCACAATAAACAGATTTCAGAGAAACTGTGCTTATATCTAGTTCCGGAAAGTAAAGAAGTGAGGATCAAGTCAAGATCGCTGCATCCAAAGTTTTCTTTTGCATCCTGAGTTTCTGATGGCATTCCAACTCAACCACCTCTTTTAAACATTAGCTGAATGTAAAACAGCTTTCGGGGAAAAAACTGCACTGATCTACTCAAAAGTTACTAGAAAAAACTAATTTTACAACTTCAATTCCAGGTTCTGTTGTGAGACAAGGATTTAAATAAATGACAAACTGTGAGCTACTGAGCATGTTGCAGGATCACCCCCACTTGTGCTGCGGGGGCTGTTTCTCCTGCTGGGGCTGTTTGGCTCCGCAGAGCCCTCCCAGGCTCCATCTGTCACTCACCTCTGTGTCCAACCTTGGCCAGGAGGTGCATCACAGGCACCAGCATGCTAAAATTGGGAGATGGAGCCCTAGCAGCGCTCACCAGGGCCGTGAGGAGGGCCTCGCTGCCACCTTTCGCGATCATGTAGTGGATCCTTCTGTCTGTCCCTGGAAGGTGCATGCCATGTTACACGGATGGAAGCGTCCACAGAAAAAGCTTAAAATGCTGTATAAGGAACAGCTGTAGGTTACTCCAAAACACGCACCAGAGTTTTAGCCACTCTCATATAGAAATCGCACCCTTGTGAAACATACAGCAGTAAAAAGTGTCATACAACAGGCAGCATCATGTCTAAGGAGAAAGTGTTTTAACCTTTAACACTGCCAACTGAAATTTCAAATCTCGCAAGGGGCGCTGCCATAGTACCTATGAGCAGGTTACATAACCTGAATTACTCCGACAAACAATTTTCTCTGCCATACATCAGTAAAGTTCTATGCTGCTTTGGAAGACAAATAAAACCAAGCATGGTGTGTGATATACAGCAAATAGGGAATAAACACATTTATGAACCGCTGCATTAAACTTACTTACCAGCTGACAGCAGCTCATCCAACACATTGAGAATATTCAAGGTGCTTTCAAGATGTTCAGAGTCCTGAAGTGAAAGAAAAAAACAATATGTCACATCTGAAATGTCATGCAATCATTCTTGATGTCATTTCTCTGTGACAAACCACTCTGGGTACCGTCTGTGCCGTTGCTTATTAGGATTCTAAGAGCAGAATACAAAAACCTAATTTCGGTTTGGAGCGAAAGTAACGTTATCGTGGCAGGACCATAGCCAGAGGAAAAGAACTGAAAATAAAGCAAACGCCATGAAATGTCGGGTTTTTTTATAAACTAAAACCCTATCCTTTCATAAATGAACAAAGTTTACTTGGGCTAACTGTCTTCGGAAGTATTTTGGGGTTTCTGTCGCATTTGTAGCGAACCAGTGTTGGGCAATGCGCACACACACATTGTCTGAAACCACTTTTCCCATATGGGGGTCACGGGGAGCCAGAGCCTAACCTGGCAACACAGGGCGTAAGGCTGGAGGGGGAGGGGACACACCCAGGACAGGACACCAGTCCATCACAAGGCACCCCAAGCAGGAGTCGAACCCCAGACCCACCAGAGAGTAGGACCCAGTCCAACCCACTGCACCACTGCGCCATCGCGCCACCTCACCCCCCTTTGGGCAATGTAATAAGTACCAAATATCCTGGCGCATTAATGAAAAAAACACATGAAGTACATTAAGCCGAGGATTGAGGTTCAGCTGGAGCCGCAGCTGATAGCCTGTCAGAAGGGATATCACTTGTGCGATGTTCAAAGAAACACAACGTTGTAGCTGGAGCAGGCCACACATATGGCACCCGAGCACTGACAGGTGGAGAGGTGACAGAGAGATGTTCGTCTGTGAGAACAAACACCTGTGCTTGACTTTCGCATGGGGGGTTGATCACAGAGGACTTCAAAAAGCCAGGCAGATGTGACTTTGTGACTTCTGCACGATCTATAGACTGCAAGTATATAAGGAACCTACACGTCGATGTCATAATACGGGAGTTATAAACAGGGATGAGAGCAGAAACATAGAAAGCACTGGATCGACAAGTTAAACAGGGAGACAGAGAGAATTGCTCGAATATTGTACTGATAACGAAAGCATGCAGCTCCATAATGCAACAGCAAAGATAACAATTCCATTAATAGCTTAGAGGAGCTTAACCCAGTAGTGTCACAGAAATCCAACTTGCCAACGCAATCTAATACGACTCTTACAATTTAACTGTTATATGTCAAAAAAATCCACGCATCACGCCCTGGCTTCCACAGATATCACAATATAGCATCTATACTGTATATATCTATATCAATAACACTGTTTCTCACTTCACACCGAGGACACGAAGTTTGAACCTTCAGTCTTTCAGACAGTATCACCAAACACCTCTAACTCGAGATCATTCTCCGAGACAAAAGATGAATTACGTACCACGTCACAAAAATTGTAGTAACAGCATGTCCTGCAGAGCTCAACAGATGGAAAAGTGTTGAACTAGATCATGCATTATAAGGGACATACAGTGATGCCGCATCGTGTCGTTCTTATTTTTGCAATGGGGAAGGTGCCGTTTCTAAATGGAGCCCAGATAGTAGCATGCTGCCGTTCTTATAGGGGACATATAGCTAAATAATAGAAAAACGGGCATTATCGGCCTTCCAGCTGGGAAACTTCATCATGACAGCTGCCATTATTTAAACTGCCAGTGCGGCGGGTTGATGACAGTTCACACTGCAGGCAGCAGATGTTTACCATCATACCTATAAAGACGCATATTTATCACTGTAAATTTCTGGACAAAAGCAACAATGAGACTTCCCTTATCCTTAAAAACAAGTGAAAAGTACAAATGTACAAGAGCTCTTTATCCACACTCTTCAGAATAAATGGCAGCTCAGCTGCTAACAGAAGGCATCTGGTACAAAAAAAAACCTGATATACCAAAAATTACGGCAAGTGTGATGCACATTAATATACATTACTTTCTATTTTCCAGAATGTATTTGGCAACATTTTGAAAATATATTTTAATACATTGTAGATATAGTTTTGTCAAGATCTTTTTTCAGAAACCAATTGGTGCTATTACATCGAATATCCATGAGTAAAAGCATTTTTCAAGTATTTGAAACATGAAACAATCTAAGAATAAATTTAATCAGATAGGCAAATGATATGATCAGGCATTCATAATTTTAACAATTTCTAAATAACAAAAGTGATTTCTTCATCTAGCATACAAAAGGTATACCACATCTATGAATTAAAAACAACTGAAATAAGCAGGGTGATCCTAGGGTGATTTAAAACATTCGAAACATTGATGTACATTTATTAACTACCACAAGCACAAAAGAATGAATGTAACATAACCACAAAAATAATACAAACACACAGAATTAACTCAATGTGTTTTTAAAACTCAGTATATGTTGCTCTACTGTAACTAATAGGGCAGCTTATGCAATTTTTTTGTTTTATTGTCAAAGGCTCTTGATTGGATACTATTTATTAGATTCTCATTTATAACTTTTTAATTACCTACATAGCTTTCATTACATAAAACTGGTTTTCTCCTGGTTTTTGCAGCAAATATATTGCTTTCAGTTCTTTTTACTGGTGCTATGATTCTTTAAAGGGTGAAAAATCATAATGTAAAGGAATATAAACATTAAAATGACTGAATGTTACACATAAAATGTCAGTTAAAATGACAGTGTTACTTTTGTGCCATACTCAGGTATAATAAAAAAAGAAGAGAAGCCACTGGAAGAAAGCAGATTTATGTTTTGCTGAATTCAGTTAAGTTTCTGTTATGAATTATGCATTAAGGAATTTTAATTCATTTATTGAATAACGTATGATCTATATTCAATATCATTGTTGCATTTACATGAGTGGAATCTTAAGTAGGTAATTTCACAGCGTTACCAACTGTTACCTAAACCGTCTATGGAAAAATGCAACAAAAACAAATTCAGCATCAGGTTAAAACTACTTTTTAAGCACAGCTTAATGTGTATCATTAAGAAAGCAAGTGTTTTAGTGATGGTGAAGAATTTATTTTAACATGAGTTGCTTTCATCAGCAGCAACTTGACTGAAAGGCCCTGCTGGCTCCATACAGCTACCATGTGAATGAATGTATAAATATAGATGGATGACACTGTAACATGCAAATTAATCTATTTCAACAACATCATTTAAGGTCATCATATAGTTGCAATATTAACCATGAAAATTAAAGTGCTCCTCTTTTTTTTTTTTTTTAGAATTTAGATTTTCCTTGTTTTTACAAATAAAGAAGCTATGTGAAAAAGCCAAGGGCGTACTGCGATAACAGCAACAAGCCGAAAAACACCCAGGGCATCATGCCAAATTCTGTGCTATCTAGACAACGGAAGCAAAGAGGCAATCGAGTTCCTCTACATTTCAATGTACGCTACAGGAGAAGCTGTCAGTGACTTTCCTCACTTTGCAGTTGTCTGACAGGCTGCTGTGTGCCTCTGCCCATTCATTCGGCCCATTACATCGCCGTGTGGCACAGGCACGCACGCTCTCACACACACACACACACACACACACACACACACACACGTGCGCGCGCACACACACATGTACGACAGGCCCTACCTTCAGTGTGGACAGAAGCACATCCAGCCCACCGGTGCAGGGCGTTGCCATTCTGAACTGCTGACCCTCTGGAAGCAAAGAAGACAAAGCCGCTCAGTCCCAGCACGGAGAGAGCACCAAGGAGCAGAGTGGCTCTTCGCACCCTGGCTAATTTAAAAAGAAGGCACTGGCGTAAAGGGCGGAGCTGTCAGTGGGGGAGTTTAGCTTACATACTGAAACACTATCTCCAAAGACAATCCCACCCCACCCCACCCCACCCCCCCGCACCCCCACCCGCCATCCAGACACCCGTTTGTGGTGGGATGTCGAGAGGAGTTTCCTATAAAAAGGGTCTGACAGGCTTGGTGGGGGATTAAGAGCTCTGGTGAAAGCTGACTTTTTTTAGGGGCGAGAGCAGCAGAGTTACAGGGGCATCATTCTGTCATGTTGTTTACAAAGCAAGCTCAGATATTCACGTTTAACACTGACGAATGTATGAAATGGGCATATTGCTTCGTATTGTTTCACATCACACATCACAAAGGGTGGCGAACTGCAAAGAACTAAACCGGGGGTACGGTAAATAGAAGGAACATGAGATACCGGTATTTAATTCGTATTTTCCTTCAGTGTTTAAATCTGTTTCCTTCAATTTCAACATACATGTAACATGCAGTGCGAGCTGGCAAGCAATCTGGGTAGTTCTTTCATCGCGCACACTTTCAGTGTTAACTTTTTTGAGTAATTTCGGTGACTGTAGCCAGCTTCACCCTGGCAATGCCTATGATTATCTTCACTACATGAAATTAGATCATAAGCTTATTTTCACTGCACAATGTACCACACACCCTCATTCACTATAAATATTCACATCACTGAGCATGGGCCTGTTTTATACTCGAATACATTTCAGGTAAGCATAGCGATACAGCAATATAAAATCTATCGGTCATTATAACTCTGATCAATTTATTGCTAATAAGTATCTTCCATTGCAGTATATGTGTAAATTAAAGTAGTATTTCTTCAAAAAAGTTGCTCATTTACTGTGTATAAGTTTTTCACAGCATGTAAGCAGGTTTTTAGCTCTTGCAGAGCAAAATCTAAATGACACATGCCTGGCACAGATGATGCCCAAATCTGCAGTGACAGGTGACATGTCAGAATTCAGTGACACACCGAGTGACATCAGTATCCCAATTCTGAGCCAGATAACAGCACAGCCAAAGGGAAACTGACATAAAGGCACAGAGTGGTGAAATGAAACACTCTCAAAACGATCAACTAAATATGGTCCGGAATCCAACATTCTAGCCGTATAATTGTCTTGAAAATTTGCATTGGTCGAACACATTGCGGAGCTAAAGATGAAAGTTGAATTGAGCGCAGAAGCCAGACTACGGTATCTGTTATCACATCGGACAAAGGACATGGCACAAGAGGAAAGGATTTCGGCGTGAAATATCATGATAAGGTGAAACGTTCTTTCCTTTGAAACTGATACGCTGATACACTCTTGTTTAGTGCACACCCTTGCCCTGTGACTCATTTTACATGACATAAATCTGGCCAAATAAGACAGGAGGCAGAGCAGCTACTGTAAATATGTTGCCAGGAAACAGCAGCGTGGTGATGTATGCCCGGGCGGTGGGCTCACGCAGAACTCATCACCTTAAACACAAGTATGCCAGCAAAAAGACAAGGCTTGGTTCTTCAACAGAGGCAGCAGAATAGGGAACAGGGACCCCCTCAGTCTCAAACATCTCTCACACCCTGTGACCGACTCCATGCTTATTATTTAAATGTCATTAAAAAGTAACACACCGCTTCGTATGTGATGATGGTGGGGATGGATAGCTGTAGGGTATCCTCTATCCAAACTAAGCAAAGCAAATTGGAAATAAATTAAATGAAAAACTTTGGGTAAGTACGCTCTCCTCTATTTTTATCTTTGAGATGAGAGAAAGCTTAGCGAGGGGAGGCAATAAATAATGGGTGATGACAGCAAGGCATTTCAGAAGGAACTCTGGCCATAAACTAAGTGAGTGAGTGTGCTGCATATGCGTGGAGACAGGGATCATTTCAATCTTCCAGTGTGAGCTGCAGTAAAGTCCATCCAGCATTCTGTACCCCTGCTGGACCTTGCACTTTACACAGAAATTATTATAAAAAAACTACATAAAGCTGGAGACAAAAACCCAAGCAGATACATAAAACCTTATTAAGGGGTTTCACTACTTTACACTTCTTCATTCAGCTGATGCTTTTCAACAGAGCAACTTAGAAAGATTTTAACATTACAGTTATTTGCAGAGCTGGGCAATGTTATCAAAGCTATTAAGGGTAAGTACCTTGCTACAGGGTACTAGAGCTGGGCATTGAACCTACAACCATTAGGCCCAAAGGCAGCAACTCTAACCACTACACTACCAGCAGTCTAGTTACATACATGTGGCCATGTCACTGTGACTCAGTGATAAAGGATCACTTTTAAGCACTCACCATGTATCTGCATTCTGAAGTATTTTCTGTCTTAGTTTTACACTATGTATGGCACCTGTGAAAATTGTGCACTTAAGGATTTCACATTCAGTTTTTAATATCCTGCAAATGAGACCGCATAAAAGATAGCCGCAGCTCCCACAGATAAGCAATAACGGACCTTTCTCTCCAAACAGCCCTTCAAGGGCATCATAACACTTGGCCCATCCTAGAACTTAAAATGGGACTGTGAACTCTGACACAACTTGTTTGGAATGCAATGAAATACAGTACAAGCCAAAAGTTCATGTATAATATTTAACAAGTTACTGTAATTATTCCACATTGTACAGTATAGTATGCATTCTTCCACTGCTTGGATGTAAAAGTGCCAAAGAAGCTTCAAAACACAAATGGACAGGTTGCCAAGCTGCTATTTTCAAAACATGAAAGGTGTCCAATGGTAACCCTGTGTATCTAGGAGGCCTCATAATTTGCTGATGTGTATGAAAACAAATCTGTCCACTGAGCAGCAGGAGTCAGATTTATGAAAGTAAGTCTCCAATGTGCATTTGCTAGTCCTACAATTGTCCTTGAACTGAAAAAATAAGTTAAACTTAGGCTTTATATGTTAAAGTGCATAATTTTTATTCCCAGTATACGTTGAATACGGTAGTGGAGATGCCTCACAGTGCCAGGGTTCTCATTTTTTATATTTTCTCGTTGTCCAAATCAGTTTTCTCTGGGTGCTCTGGTTTCCTCCTAGAGTCCAAAGACATGTGTTTCAGGTAGATTGGTGACTCTAAATTGCCTGCAATGTGTGAATGAGTAAGCAAGTATATATGTGGCTGCTCTGTAATGGACTTTCATCCATTCATACTACCCTTTCTTCCATCCATCCGTACCCTGCCTAGCATAGCATCCTATGGCCCTAGGACAGACTCTAGACCACTGTGACCCTTCTATAGGACAAGCAGTCATCGACAGTGGGTGTGAATATGCTTAGAAATGGAACAGATGCCATGCAAATGATGTTATGCAAAAGTTCAAATGGACCAAAATCCTAACTTCAGTTGTGTGTTTTTTAAATTAATGCAGACAAGAACTTTGCTCTAATATTGTCCAAAACTTGAAACAGAGCTTAAGCCAATCAAACTACAGAGACCATTTTAATATTTATAGAAGACATCTTGACTTGGAAACATTTGCAACTGAAATGGGTTCAAGTGGGATGCGAGAGACCCTCAATAAGGAGCACATTGTAGCATGGCTACAGAGCGAAGATGACTTAAATCCAAAACTCCATTGGACCTGGTTGCCTACCAGTCACTCTTAGCTGCTTTTCAGTCTGCTGTCTCTTCAGCTAAAACCTCCTTCTTCCACAACAAAATACAGTCTGCATCTAAAACACCACAAAAACTCTTTGCGACCTTCTCATCGCTTCTGTGCTCCCCGTCACCTCCTCCTCCCTCTTCTCTCATTGCTGACGACTTTGCTTTGTTTTTCTGAGACAAAGTCAAAGCAATCACTGACAAGTTCTCAGCATCAACCTGCCCGGTTCACGCTAGACCTCTCTGCGAAGCTATCCTCTCCGAATGCAAGCTGCTCTCCGAATCAGAAATCTCTGACCTCATGATACTGCGCAGAGCCACCACCTGCTCGCTTGACCCGATCCCATCATCACTCCTACAGAACACTTCCCCGCAACCCTCCACCTTCATCTCTAAGATCATCAACTCCTCGCTCTCCTCTGGCTGTTTCCCAGCTGCCTTCAAAACCGCTCTAATTTCACCTCTGTTAAAAACCCTCCCTGGAATCCAATCTGGTTGAAAATTACAGCCTGGTCTCTCTCTTCTCCTTCCTGTCTAAAACCCTAGAGCGGGCAGCCTGTGATCAACTGTCCGATTTCCTCACCCAGAACCGCCTCCTTTATGGTTATCAGTCTGGTTTTAAAGTTGGTCACTCCACTGAGACGGCCCTTCTGGCGGTGTCTGATGCTCTCCAAGCCGCTAGAGCCGCCTCTCTCTCCTCAGTCCTCATCCTCCTCGATCTGCCTGCGACATTCGACACAGTCAACCACCGGATTCTACTCTCCTCTCTTAACCAGCTTGGGATCAAAGGTGTGGAACTACGATGGTTTGAGTCCTACCTATCTGACAGATCCAATCAAGTGGTCTGGCGGAGCTCTCATTCTTCTCCTCTGCCTCTCTTAACCGGTGTCCCACAGGGCTCGGTATTGGGTCCTCTTCTTTTCTCGATCTATACCTCCTCCCTCGGTCCGGTCATAGCCTCCCATGGATTCAAATACCACTGCTATGCTGATGATACTCAGCTCTTCCTCTCCTTTCCACCTGGTGCATCAGACATCTCCACACGCATTGCTGCCTGCCTGTCAGACATCTCTTCGTGGATGTCTGATCACCACCTCCAACTCAACCTCTCCAAAACAGAGATTCTTCACCTCCCAGCTGGCCTGTCCTCCTGTCATGATCTATCAATCAAACTGGACAGCTCACTCATCTCAGCTACCTTCTTGGCTAAGAGTCTGGGAGTAACGACTTGACTCGAGTCTGTCTTTCTCTCAGCACATCGAAGCCACAACCCGGCCCTGCAGATACATCCTGTACAATATTCGTAGGATCCATCCCTACCTCACAACTGACTCTGCCCAACTACTTGTCCAGGCCATAGTGACTTCCTGTCTGGACTACTGCAACTCTCTCCTGTGTGGCCTTCCGCTACTGCCATCAAACCTCTGAAGCTATTACAGAATGCTGCTGCATGAGTTGTGTTTGATTTGCCAAAGTGTTCCCACATATCTCCTCCACCCATTTCTCTACACTGGCTTCCTATTGCTGCCCGAATCAAATTCAAGACCCTGGTTATTGTCTACAAATGCATCAATAGAACTGCTCCCAGTTATTTACAGGTCTTGATCAACCGCTACACCCCAGCTAGACCCCTTCGCTCGTCTACTTCTGCTCGCTTGGTGGTCCCGCGCACGAAAGGTAAAGCACGGAGGTTCTCTGTTCTGGCTCCATTGTGGTGGAACGACCTTCCCCTCTCACTCAGAACTGTGGAAACTGTCTACATTCAAGAAGGCTCTGAAAACTCACCTTTTCCGGACTCACTCCGCCCAAGATCTCTCCAGCTCATGTAGGGTGTAAATGTCCGTGTACCGTAACTTCATGAGCATCATCAGATAAAGCCTTTATTCAGCCACTACTCCGGCATTGTTTTTGCTTGCTTGTGTATCTTATAATATTATAAAAAAAAAGAAAAAGAAAAAAATTTTGATAGGAGGGTATCAGGATTTGTCTATCCTGTGTTTTATGCACCTACCTGAACAATGAACCTTGGTACAGCAAGTGGTAGGTAACCAACTAGGTTTACTTGAGAGTCACATGTCTGCAGCCATGTCTCTTTCTCTTAATGTAATGAATAAATTGTACTTTTGCGGAGATGTACGTTGCTTCGGACAAAAGCGTCTGCTAAGTGAATAAATGTAAATGTAAAACACCAGAGGGCAGTGTTCTTGTCGCTGTGGACTGTTTTGATTGCTCTAGTTAAGAATGTATTCACACCAGTGTTAAATATCTTAATACCGGACATCACCTGTTACCTCATAATCCTCATTACCATTATAAGTTAACTACCACACTTGACACCCTCTAACGTTTTACTACAATTATTGATGTATTTGTTTTTTTTTTTGCTTTTTTAACCAATCATTTGTTTTCATTTTATGTTTCGCTTGTATGATGTTACATTTATTTCTCAAGAACATGAAAAATGTTTTGAATAAATTCATGGTAGAGGATTTATTAAATTAGCCTTTAGTTTTTACTTATCAGTAGTTTTCAATTGTGCAAACAGGACAAACATTACATTAAAAACTACACCGCTTTCACAGTTGCTCCATAGGGTTATTCATTTTCCCCAAAACAACTGACATATCAAATTGTACAAAAACAAGAAATTATTTTTTCATACAGAAACATTGGACTTCTGTCCTGCTAATCTTTGGACACACAAATCAATAAAAACCAAATTAATGAACTCTATAAATATTAATTTACCTTAGAAAAAAATCTTTTGGTGAAAGTTAGGCTAGCCTGTATCTAAAATAGTAGAGCATGGGCACAGTAGTGCATTTGCTGTCATACAACTTAGTGCAGTCTTGTACAAAACAAGCTTTCGCAGTTGTCAGAACAAACTAACATGCAATAAAAAGTGGTTTTTTCAAGGAAAACATAACCATGAAAAACTGGTGCCATACTGCATACATTTCTGCATGCTACAATGTCTACCGTGTCTTTTCGTGTCTATCGTGCTTTATCATTTTTACAATAAATAATAATAATTCTTTGGTGTTTTGCTCATTGTGCATTTTCCCTGTTACACAGTCAAAGTGGTAAAAAGAAAATGTATACCCACATTTTTTCCATTTGTTCTGCAAATTATTTATTCAGAAGGAAGAGTAGTGGTTAGACCTGCCGCCTTGAAGTCAAAGGACACAGATTTGAATCCCCACTCCGGCTGTAGAACTCCTCACCCTAACCTGTGCCAGTAACAAATAATTCCACAGCGGTAAATTATTGTAATTAGTAGATCAACACTGTAAGGTGTTTTGGAGAAAATCACTGGCTGAATGAATAATTAAAAAAAATATTCTCTATTAAGATACAATAAAGAAGCTTTTTAGATAATTGTAGCTTTTATTACATTGTAAAAATGTTATATTCTAAAACATCACTGTATGGTATAATATTTCAGCACAGTAAGTGCTTTAACATAAATTCATAAAGTGGTGAAGAAGGGTCCTGGAGGAAATTCTATAGCTGCGTACCATGGTTCGTGGTGCTGATTCTTTAATCCATCCTTACATTTAAGGTAACAATTAATCATGGAGATTATCATCATGGAGGTTTTGGTTCATTACTCAGTTATGGTATATGACAGAGCTTGCTAGCTGCTGTCCTCAGCTTCACCTTTAAGCCTCTGCCCAGGAATAATTCTCTCCTGGGAAACTACCCCTCTCCCACCCCCCAGACACAGACCATGTCACTCTATTACACTTTGCTAAAAATAGCTCATAATATCCTATTGTGTATTAAACCCGCATTGAAAAGGTAGATGGCGTGTGACTGGTACAATACCACAGCCACATGTCTGCTACATTCCGACACACATCCCCCTTGGAAACTCAAAAAGCATCAGTCTAGCAGAGAATGTTAGCGATACCATGTTAGGATAACCAGTACAACAACAAAAATGACACGGCCTTCGTGGCATTATGTTACGAGGAAGACTGCTATGGCCTTGAGAAGCGTTGGAGGGGTCAGACTGCACAGAAAGAGAAGAGAGAGGGAAACAAAGACTTCACTTGAGTGAAACCGCTGTGTAATCGTGTCCGTATTCGGCCTCAACTAAAGTCACGACATTCACGACACAGGAGGCTTCGCGGAGGAAAACAGGAGAGTGAAACATAGGCACAGTGGTGTGGACACCACTGCTCATTCCACTGCCCTGCTGCTGGATAGGCATCTACAGAGCTGATGCTTTGTAGCCTCCTAAACTGTGCCTTACATCCGAGAGACAGCGTCTCTCTGCCAAGGCCCTTCAGCGAGCGTGCCGTGGATCTCCGTCTTGGTCCTACTGCAGAACAGCGAGTCCTCCCTCCTCCCAGCCCATGCTGTCTGCATGGCTGTACTTCCACTCCCCAAAGCCAGGCTCTTTGAGTTTCCCTGCTTTGTTTTCTTTATTTAACTTGACACACTCCTCCACAGGGCTGTCTGCTATAGGCTGTGGATGGTTCCCATTTGCTTTTCTTTTCTCTCCTTTCTTCCTGCCAAAACCACATGTAAGAATACAGCCTTCTCCTACAAAACCGATATGAATCTTCCATATCTTTCCGCAAAAGAAAACTGCATTCAATTTGAGGAAGAGCGCTTGTTTTTTCCTGTGCCTAACAACCTTAATTAAGTACCCTGGGTAAGAATGAAAGCACTCAAGCATGAATTGAGTTTAGAAATGCTAACTGGACTCAGTTAACGCAATGTATTATTCTACATTATCACACACACACCACCTGAACCACTTGTCCCATACGGGGTCGCGGGAAACCGGAGCCTAACCCAGCAACACAGGGCGTAAGGCCGGAGGGGGGAGGAGACACACCCAGGACGGGACGCCAGTCCGTCGCAAGGCACCCCAAGCGGGACCCGAACCCCAGACCCACCGGAGAGCAGGACCCGGTCCAACCCACTGCGCCACTGCGCCACCGCACTCCCCCTTTACATTATCACTTCTCTGAAAATGTATATTAAAATTATATACTATTAAATACCAGAAACATGTGGGTTTGTGTTCTATATCCATCCACTTTTTCCTGAAAAACTGCATCTTTATCTTTCAAACATCTAAAATCGAAAATCTAATTAATATGAAGTATAGAAAATCAGAACTAGCGTGGACACATTTAAATGCAGGCTTAATATCCCCAGACTGCTTATACATCACCAAGTAGCATGCTCCCTTTCTTCTATCACCTTTCCCTCACGTTATTGACCTTACTCTTATTTTCTTGTTTCTGTTTTATTCTGTTCTTGACCAACATGGTCAAGCAGCAGGCGTCTCACTGGGCTGTAAGTTCAGACCTGAGACTGAACATGGTTCAGTCTGTGTGGAATTTGCATATTTTCCCTGTGTGTGGGTTTATATATATATAGTAATGACCTGCATTACTGTGTTTGAGCGGGAAATGTGCTTATTGTAATTGGTTAGTATTTGGTGACGTACGGGGAATATAAGGGGGCGATTGCGTCTACCAGTGAGAGAAAGAAGAGAGAGCCTGGAGACGCTAAGCAGGCTGGGAAGGCTGGCTAGACGCAAAGGTCCTGGAGGAAACGGGGTTCTTGGACCGAGAGCATTATTTCCCTGTGTGCTGGTGTTCGAATAAAACATTTGAAATGAAAGCTGCCTCTGCGTCCTTATTCGCTCCATCCAAGCCCACGGCGCTGCACACCACAATATACATATTATCGGAATGGGGGGGTGTGGTGGTGCAGCGGGTTTGGGCGGGTCCTGCTCTCTGGTGGGTCTGGGGTTCGAGTCCCGCTTGGGGTGCCTTGTGATGGACTGGTGTCCCATCCTGGGTGTGTCCCCTCCCCCCTCCAGCTCTGCACCCTGTGTTGCCGGGTTAGGCTCCGGTTTCTCGTGACCCTGCTCTGGAAAGTGGTTTCAGCCACTGTGTATGTGTGTGATATATTATCAGAGGGTGACTGGCAAATCAAAAATGCTACAGTACTAAAATTACTTTCCTAGTTTGAAGATGGGGGTATCAGAAACGGAAAGAGTTATGAACTTGCAAGCAGACCCAAAATTTGGCAAAAAAATGAAAGTGGTTAACAATCAGAAATGAAGTGAGGCCTTAATGTAGGACAGGGGGTCTGGTGGGCATGATTTGCTGTGTGACTAACCTCAGACTGGGGGGGGGCCCTGTAGCAGCCCTCCATGTTTCACCCAGAGAGCAGCTGCTGACGCAGCCCAGGACGGGAGCCTGCTGGCTATCACACGAAGCGAAGCAAGGAACGTGCAGCACGCCAGCTGCTCATACCACATATAACTTTATTACAGCTCAGCATTTACTGTCAATTCAAGCTACATCCCCCTGTGTGACACGTAAAAAGGCACAGGTATGTACTCGTACAGAAATACAAATCAGTGTGGCTGCTTAACGTCAGTACAAAAAGAGAGGTTTACATTTCACTGTTTACCCAACAAAAATAATACAATTAAAGGGCATGTAAACCTCGTTTGAGAACTTTGGAATATAGGCCAAGCATTGAAACTAATTAATTTTTTTCATTCATTCATCACTGATAATTTCTTGTCCAGTGCAGGGTCACAGTTGTCCAGAGCCTATCCTGGAGGCACAGGATGTGAGAGGGTACACTCTGAATGGGACACCAGTCTATTACCACATAGCCACAGCCACATATACACAATCACACCCAAAGTCAGTTCAGCTGAAACACATGTCTTCAGACTGCAGGGAAAGCAGTCAGAGTAAACTCAAGTGAACATTTACATTTATTTATTTAGCAGACACTTTTCTCCAAAGCAACTTCCACTGAACTCTGTAGTGTTACCAGCCCACACACCTTATTCACCAAGGTGACTTACACTGCTAGATACGCTACTCACAATGGGTCACTCATCCATACATCAGTGGAACACACTCTCTCTATCACTCCCACACTATGGCAGAACCTGATCAGCATACCTTCAGACTGTGGGAGGAAACCAGAGCACCCAGAGGAAACTCACACAGACACAGGGAGAACATGCAAACTCCACACAGACTGAGCAGGATTGAACCCACATCTTCTCGCACCACCCAGGCGCTGTGAGACAGCAGGGCTATTCGCTGTGCCACCATGCCAGGGAGAAGATATAAGTTCCACAAAGACTGAGCTGGATTCGAATCAATCACTCAGTGTCCAAACCCACAGCCAAGGAGCTCTGGATCACTGAAAATAACTCGACAATCAACACTTCACTGTACTACATTGTCAGTTGAAGGCACTGCAACAAAAAAATTTGGTTTTATAACAAATATTTTTAACATAAATCTCTAAGGCTTTTGATAGTACATTTGATAGGTTTATGAATCATTACACTCCGTAATAATTTTCCTAAATTTCAGAGAATGCCTCAGGCTTTTACAAAGAGCATACTAACCCAAGTAATTTGAAATGTGTGCTCCAATTTCAAGAGAAATTTTCCAAGATTAAGTAGTAAATAAGAGGGGAATGACCACAAACTACAATCACACAACCATAAATTTGAACCGACACCAGAATGACATGCTATCTTTTTAAAAACATTTTGTTGCACTTAATGCCTTCATCGCATACACACTATCTGAAACCGCTTGTCCTAATCAGGATCATGGTGAACCAGAGCCTAACCCAGCAACACAGGGCACAAGGCTGAAGGGGACACACCCAGGACAGGACGCCAGTCTGTCAAAGCTGTCTGACAAGGCACCCCAAGCAGGACTCGAACCCCAGACCTCCAAGAGAGCAGGACCCAGCCAAACCCGCTGCGCCACCACACCCCTCTCATCACATTCATACTAGTTTTTTCTTTGCTTAGCAATAATAATGGCCTTAACTTCAACTTTTTGCAGAGCAGCTAAATTTTCTCTGCGATACATTGACTTCAGAAATAATGATATCAAAAATGTCTGCAGACAAGAACATATTCATCACCCACTAAAATTCAAAGACGCAGAAATGGAACACAATGTGTCCAGCACCAAACCTCAACCACGTATGTGGAACACACTAGCTCATATTCCTTGAAAATGCAGCGTTGTGACATAAGCCATCAACCTCATTTTGAATACAAACAAAAAGAAAACACACAAAGGACTGTGCACTGAACAAACAGGCACCAGATGTAATACAGCAATGAGCTGTTTACTAGAACTAAACAAGCCGAACCAAGGCACCACACTCAAAAAAATTACTTCAAACAAGTTCAATTCAGTTCAAACAAATCAGACAAATAAATAAATAGCATGAATGCAAGCGCTAAGACCAGATCGAGTACACACATCTTCTGATGCTAAAACAAAATCTGGTGAAATATTTCTGAACATGTGTTCATGTAGGCAGCCGTGTAGAATTTTGAATGGAAGGCAGTGATTACACGTTTCGGTTGGTGTATCCAGCTGCTTTTCTGAGAAGACATCCTGGCCTCCTGGTTCAAGGCTGTGCCATCAAGGCTTCAGCTTAGTTCAGACTGCTGTCAAGCAGCATAATTAAATCCCAGTCGGGCTAGCAGACACACAGCCAAATGCTTGGAGTGTTTTGAAACCAATGAGACACATCGCTTGGAAGGTTGCTCAGCCGAGATTCCAGCATCTCACTCCCTACTGCCCCCTCAAGCACATACTTTCTATCGTTGGCAGACATAAGGCTCTGAAAGAGAGTCCTGCTGATCTGTGCTGTGGGGCAACTGCACTCAGTGCCCCCGAAGTTATACACAAACCGCTGAAACCTATAGCTCTCCAGTTTCCACACTCTGCGCAGTACATACACACAGATGGGCAAGAGTCAAGACACATGTCAGCTCCTTAAAATTTACAGCACATGTGAAAGAAATTGGCTCATTCATTCATTCATTCATTCACTCACTTTGCAGGGGGTGTTATTAAAGTGCATACATTTTTCTTACATATTTTTTGACTGATTGCCATTTTTATGAAGTTACATATTTTTCTAAGGTAACCCAAACGTAAGTGGAGAAAAATCCCAAAACCCAAATATAATCGATACTGCCGTATTTTTCTTTTTTTTTTTTTTTTTTTTTTTTTTTACAAGCCAGAGGGTGGCATCAGATACAAGTCATATTCTGACCTTGACCTTCTGAATGAAACTGGAGATTAAGTAGTGCTGGCCAAATCACCATTTTAAACAACCCCCTAAAATCCCTCTGTCACTAATCTGAGAAGAGGGACATAACACCTTTATCTGGGGTAAATATGAAGAAATAACCTTCACCTTTTGCAATTAATACATCAGAGTGACATCAGCGGACCCAAAAAGGTTTGTTTTGTGTTCATATCTGTCAGCCTATCTCTCATCAAACGCCAAATGAACTTCACAGTTGGATAACTATGACGGCGTGAATAATTTGCTATTTATAAGAAACAATTTGACCCTGGAGTTAGATTACCCAGCTCAAGTTTTTGGCTTTGACTACTCCTAACTAATGCCTTTCAGCTTTTATAGTTAAGCTGCCTAAAGCCCCCCAGTGACACTGGCAGAACAGTCAAATATTTAAATGTCCCTTAGGAGTCTTAGGAAAGCTAAAATTAAACATTGCAGTCATGGTTCCATGACAACCTGTTTTATACTAAAAAAGTCATACTTGCTTTGGCCTTTCATCAATATTGTCATATTATGACTCACCTATTTTCATTATGTGAAATAAAGAGAAATAAAATAAAGGGGCGAGCAAGTAAGTGATGAAGGTCAATCTATCCCACCTCCCCAAGGGTTTGTCTGTGGCACATTTTCCAGTGATATTCTTCTCTACCATGGGAGATAAATGGTTATGACATTATTGTTTAAAAAATTTCACACAGATGACAAAATTGTTCCTTCTAGAGCTTCACAATGTATGTATGGAAAAAGCAGAGGTTCTGTACATTTCAGCCCGAGGTGCAGGTACTCTGCCCTGAGCTGCGGCCACTGGCATCTCACAAACCGTCCATTAGCAACACAGCTGAAGGCGAAGGCAAGGTGACTCCTCCTGGAAGAGCAGCCCTAAATCCCCCTTGCAAATCCACCCAGACAGAGTGTTTAAATTATTGCCCACACCTGTGGGAGGGAGGCAGGCAGGCAGGGGAGACGCCTGCGTCACACGGACGAGCGGTCTTGCCATGACTACAGCTGGTCAAGGGCACTGCTGTCTGAGACTCCCGAACACGCAGCTGTGCAATGCCACTTTTGCCCCCTGCCACCACCGCATGGCTCCTCACTTAGGAAACACAACAAGAAGCCATCCGTTCCTAGGTAACACGCCCATAACAGACAAAATTCATTACTCCACCCACATCTTCCATTACCCCTCTTGAGGAGCACATGGGTACAAGGAAGGGGTTGAATTGCAAAGAAATACTAAAACGCTTAAAATGTGGGAATATGACAAACATTGAAGATGATTTCAAGGATTTAATCAATTTCCATGCCATTACAACAGCCAAAGTCTAACAAGTGACAGAAGCTTGAAAATTATGGAAATCTAAAACAGTTCAGTTCAAAACGGAGTGCAAACAAGGAAGAAACAAACAACCGTCAACGAAAAACAGAGAGAGAGGTTTATCATCAGAAAAATTTTAGGTCAGTAAGTGAAATTACAGCAGCATATGAACAATTAATGAAGCATGCAGGAAAAGACCACGTTGTGCTGAATTCAAAGAAAGTGCAATAAATATTGACAATAAGCTGGTGTGTTTTGCATATATCCCTGTAGCCATCATGTATGAGCACAGATTCAATTATCCATAGTTGCCCTGGTTAGGTCATTCAAGAGCACATACTAAAGAAAAGATCATCCCGTCCCTGCTTACCACTATGGATGAAGCGACCCCAGTCTTTCAATGTTCCCCTCCATGTAAAGTTAGCATATTTGCTGTAGTTGAACATTGTTTGTATGTTACTCTGCAGGGTGAGCAGGAAAAAATTTAAAGTGTCTTCTTATTTCTTTGCCACCGCTCATGTACGGCGCCAGACCACTTCGGGAGCTTTGAATGTGGGACCACCTGGTTGTTTTTAAAAACGCTTTCTCCTTCCACTTGACCATGGGACGAATGCCAGATAGTGACACAGCTTAGCAACTGCCACTGTCCAGGCAAACTAAATCAACCTGGCAGGCACTGGCAACAAGGCAGCTGGGGGGCAGCCTGTGGTCACCTTTGCTGAGGCCCAGGGTGACGTTTAAAACGGTGCTATTTGGAGTAGCGTGTTAGTGGAACAGGGTACTGTATAGAGTAAGGTGTTGGTAGAGCAAGGTTTTTGATGGTGGAGCAAGGTATTTGTTGAGTACAGTGCTGTTTGGAGTAGCTTATTTCAGTGCGGCGTGCTGGTTCAACAAAATGTTATTGGAGGAGGGTGCTAGAGGTGAGAAAGTTACAGTAGGTGTATATTTTATTTATTTCTCCCATTTATGCCATTTCATCAAAAAATACGGAGGTTCTCGGTTCTGGCTCCGTTGTGGTGAAACGACCCCCAGCTCTCGCTCAGAACTGCTGAAACTCCGTCTACATTCCTAAAGGGTCTGAAAACTCATCGCCTCCGGACTCACTTCGCCCATGAGCTCTTAAGTTCACGAAAGGTGTAATTGTTCGTGATCATGCACGGATCATTGCTTTACAGAGCCACTCCTGCAATGTAACGTAAATGTTTATATGTATCTTTAAAAAAAAGTACTAGGAAGGTGATTATGAATCATCAATATTCTGGTAAAGTTTTATAAAGCTACTGGTATGATGAACGTCGGTGCATATGGTAAGGGAAACTAACTTTACTTAAGAAGCACACGTCCGTCTGCAGCTATAACTCTTTCTCTTAAGGTAATGCACACATTGTATTTTCTATGAGATGTATGGCGCTTTGGAAAAAAGCATTTGCTAAATGAAAAAATGTAAATGTGAATATAAATAAATTCATAGAGTGGATATGTAAAATAGGAAATATGTTCTTTTGTGTCCTCAGCTAAAAGAAATAGTTTCATCTTTTGAATAAGGTTTAGGATACATTTCATATATTTCCTAATATATATGTTAGCTTTTGTACAATGTCACACAGCAAATATCAGATATTTCATAAAAGCAAAGAATTTGAAATGGCATGTGGAATTTACTTTTAAAGAACAGTATGAAAAAGTTATATAGTGTTGCATTATCACAAGGGTCAAATGGTCAAATTTACCGACCCTCTGTGTCCCTCGACTGTTGACACTTGAAATTCTTGAAATGTCAAGCGAGGCACATAAAACATACACTTGGACACCAAACACAAATCTTTCCTTTAGTCCCTTCTCTCTCTGATGATCACTACAACATCAAAGTTATCACTGCAAAGCAGCAGCAGAGACTTTCAGGGCCTCTATACAAAGTTCTTCAATCGCTGTCAGTATTTAAATCACTGTCATCAAGTGTGAGATGTGTCATTGGATCCCTTCATTTGCTCTTAACAGCTTTTCGTGTGGTTAATGGAGATACAAACCTGATGAGTCAACTTGAGCTTCACAGAGAAGGGGCTGTCTTGTGTGTATTATAGTTTCAAGACTGTTAAACAGTTCTTCACGGGCGATTGAGATCCTCATTGGACGAGTCATTAAAATGTGAACAGATCAGACACAATTTTAAATTCATTGCTCATTTCAAGTAAATACTTCTGAACACCGGCAGGAGACCTAGAGGACACAATGTGCTTACATGTATTCTGTGACACATCTAAGCAGAATGCTTACCAAAATCCCAACAAACAAATATCAATCTGTCATGAATGTCCTGAAAAACACCAGGGTGAAGAATAATACACTGGCTAGACAGAAAGAGCAGATATTACACAGTGCTCAGCATGAAGGTTAATAGGGCTCTTTGGACTGGATGACGCCAGCTGAGAGCTGGATACAAACTGATCCACAAAGCTCTCAGACCAGAGATCACACCTAATCATGTCCTCTGGGGATAATCTATTTACAGCGGCTATACAAGGAGGATTTAAATGCTCTTTGGAAGTGACATGGTTTCTCATTGCAAACAATAGCTTTTCCCCTTTGAATGCAAATAAAAAGGAGTAATTGATTATATTATATTATATTATATCATATTATATTGGGCAAGATAGTAAGTAAATAAACAAGGGCAGCGCTGTGGCACAGATCTGGTCCCTCAGCTGCTGGGTTGTAGAGTCTGGACACGAGTTTGAACCCATTGCCTTCATCTGGCTGTTCTAGCATCCTCCTGCAATCCAAAAAAGTGCTTCATGTGAACTGGTGACTTTAAATTGCCCATAGAGTGTGTATGTATAAGTGAATGAGTGTGTTTGCCTCGTGATTGTCATAATTCAGATTTTACTGCAAGGTGAACCATGCCTCACGTCCGATGCTCAGGGATAGGATCCAAATCATCACGACCCTTCAATGAAGAATAAGTTATTGAGAACAGATGGTTCGTGGATACACTGATGGGCAAATGAAGACATGTAAACATAGCGAAATAAAGCGTTAACTCTTTTTTTCAGTTTAAGATTGAGAGTGCATTATCCCATGTCGTGAGTCTAAGGGTACAGCAGGAGTCTTGAGCAGATATCTGTGACACTTCAGGAGCTTGGCAACAGATAACCTTGGTATGAAAAGTATGTAAAGCTCCCAGAGACCAAGCTCAAGTTGCTGAGCACAAGTTAGTGCAATTTATCATTTACCCTGTTATGCCACATGTTTCACTTCTAAATCCTTTTAAACACCTTTCTTTCCGGAATTCTGAAGCTGTTATAATACAGACTGCTTTCTAGTGCCTCTATATTTCGAGTACAAAAATAGATATATTGCAGTTAAACTACATACCAGACACAACAGACACAGAAACAAATAGTTGTATACCCTCAAGAATACATCTTCATAGCTTTCCAAAATATTAATCCTTGAGAATACAATGCACAGTAGGCAAAAGTTTGGTGCATTTTAGCTGCTCTAATTCAGAAGCATGAAGTGTATGAAAAGATCACCCTAAAATGTCCAAGAGTGACAGTTTCAGTAATTACTCATCTCTCCAAGGGCATATCTGGACTAGCACATAAAGGGGTCTGCCAAAATGTTGAGCTGCAGCCTTGTGGGCACTGTATCACCACAGCAACAGAGGACAAACCCCTTGCATGGACCTGCTTTTTTTTTTTTTTTTTTTACAATTCACATCACAAGCCTTACATTCATGTTTTCCTCATTTTAACATGACTAAGGTAAAAAAAAAAAAAAAAAAAAAAAAAGCAGGATTCAGTGCTGACTTCTCCACAGACACTTGTGTGCAGCACTTAAATGGGACACAGTTTTTCCATTCTTAAGAGCCACACATCTGCACTGAGAAGAGAGATGCATCTTCTCACCCTGCCCAGCAAGATAGGCAATGAAAATCGTTTCTCCCTGTATTTTCCATTTTGTAATGTGAGCGAGCAGCATGGCGCAGTACTTGGCTCGCCATGGATGGCTGAAATAGCACTTTCCATAAGGCGCAGAGAGGGGACAGCGAAACCCAATCGTTCGCTGGGTCGCATGGAAATTTCTGCCCACACGTGGCACTCGCAAACATGTGCCAGAGCATCCAGCGGTTATGTAACTCCTCATCTCAAGGATCTGAGCAAAGAGACACCAGGTCCTCAGAGCTGTGCGTCAGCAGAGCTCCCCTTGCGTCTGTAGTCTCAACCGATCCTGATGTTTCAGAGAAAGAAAAGGCATGTGGAAAAAAGCAACAGCGGGCCACATCTGATTCAGGGTATTCCTCTGTAACCTGTTAATAGCTTGTGACATAAACATAGATAAACATGAGTGAAACATCCCCATTCTCTGTTTTCAGATCTAAGCCAAACCAATGACCGAGAATGATTAAAATAAGGTATTCTGCTGAGCAACAAAAACATCTTAAAATAATAATTGAATACAATAAAAAAAATTGAATGTAAATTTAATAAAGTGAACGTCTTTCCTGGTTGCAAAAACTGACATTGAAGTACCCTCATAAAACCTCCTCACAGTTCCACCGTGCATCACAGTGGAAAATTAAGTGGCGTTAGCTGCTTATAATGCTAATGAGTTAATTTAATTTGTCTTTAAGTCTGCAGGAAAACACCTAAATTTCCTTGAACTTGGCGTTATGAAATGTTTTCCGAGAACCCAAAATCAATCAACCTTGTGCCAAATGTCAAACTGGCACAAAACATCTGACACACTGGACACACTGAAGTAGACCAGTGAACTGGTTAATCAGTGTGAACATATTTCAGATTTCCAGCCACTGAGAGCGGTTAGCGTTATTGAGGCTCTACTGTGAGTAGTGCAATATACAAGCGACACTCGCAACCATGCACAAGTAACATGATCCACTATTTGGCTCCTAATGGGGCATGCAGAAGATTTACACTGTACTGAAAACCATTAATGCAATGCATGCTAGAGCGAGTTCCCAAAAAACAGACATGGGAATTTTTAAAAAGTACTGCATGCTTCATTTTGAAAAATTATTGTTACCTGTATTATGTGCTGCGAGACATGGTGGCGCAGCAGATAAAACGAGCACCTCACAGCTACTTGGTGGGTATGGATTTGAGTCCAGCTCAAGAGTCTACATGACTCTCAGTGTGTTTGCACCCCCGAGACATGTGAAAAAAGACCTTGGCAACCCCCTTTCTTACCAAGAAAACCATGCAAGTGGTTGTCAAGAGTCAGACTGACTGGCTGGCACTTGCACATGTTATGTGTTATACTACAGACAGTATAGTGAAATGACATTACATTGCATTTCTCCCAAAAGGCCTCAACAACCACAGTTTCTCTCGTTAATCTGTCAAGCACAAGACATTATGAAGTCTTGTGTTGTACACAGTGAATGAACAAACTAATTTATTCATTCTGAAGGATACTGCACAAGTATACAGCGAGAGGATAACTATTTAGTACAACTCTAGCAATAGCATGTCACTTTGTGACAGTGCAGGGACTCATCAAGAGTCCAAATGGCTGCTGGCAGGAATGACCTCAGTTAGCAATCTTGGGAACAGCAAAACTGGACCAGTCTATTGCTGAAAGTACTACTCTGTTTTGTTAGGGTGGTGGGCTGAGGATGACAGTCATTGTCTATGACGGACAGGAGTTTGTTCGAGTCTTTCTCTGTGTCGCATCCTCCAGAGAGTTCAGCCCAACTCCCAGGATCACGTTGGCCTTTCTCATTAGTTTATTCAGTCTGCTGGCATCACCCGTCAAAATCCCATTTCCCTGCATAGAAGAATGCATCTTCTAAACCAGGATCTGCATTCTTGAAAATACCTGAGCTTTCTTAGAAAGTTAAGGTGTCCTTTCTTGTCGAGTCTCAGAGACCCTCGGACTTCCTGAAATCCACCAAGATTTCTTTAGTCCTTCTGGCATTGAGCTGTAGTTGGTTCTGCATGCAGCACTCCTCCACACTGTACTCAGCCTCCTGCCTGTCCCTGATTCACCCAATAATTCCATCATCTGAAAACTAATGCAGGTAACATGACTCAGTGCACAAGGTGAACAGGAATGGAGCCGGCACTGTCCCACGGGAGGTCTCTTTTTTTCATTGTAGAAGACCAGTGAATGTTAAATACAGTGCCCTCTAAAAGTATTCAGAGCCCTCCACACTTTGTTGTGTTTTAGACTTAGTTGAAAACAGACTGAATTGATTTTTTTTGTGAATAGTTGATACACAATAGGGGGGCGTACCGGGTCCTGCTCTCCAGTGGGTCTGGGGTCCGAGGCCCGCTTGGGGTGCCTTGCGACGGACTGGCGTCCCATCCTGGGTGTGTCCCCTCCCCCTTCAGCCTTGCGCCCTGAGTTGCTGGGTTAGGCTCCGGTTCCCCGCAACCCCATATGGGACAAGCGGTTCAGAAAATGTGTGTGTGTGTGTGTGTGTGTGTGTGTGTGTGTGTGTGTGTGTGTGTGTGTGTGTGTGTGTGAGATACACAATAGTCGATAATGACAAAGTGAAAACATATTTTAAGGAATTGCAGCAAATATACTTAAAACAAAGAACTAAAATCTCCCATTTATATAAGTATTCAGACCTTTATTCTGTACTTTTAGTCTTCTTGAGTATCTGTCTACCAGCTTTTTATACCTGGATTTGGGCAGTTTCTCCAATTCTTGTCAATCCTTGCAGCAAGACTGTAATCTTCAGGTCTTTTCACAGATTTTCTATGGGCTTCATGTTTAGGATTTGCCTGGTACAGATATTCAGAGACTTGTTCCAAAGCCATTCCAGCAGTGTCTTGAGTATGTATTTCAGATCATTGCCATACTGATACGTGAGTCTTTGCCCTAGACCAGGGGTGAGGTGGTGCAGTGGGTTGGACCACAGTCCTTCTCTTTGGTGGGTCTGGGGTTCGAGTCCCACTTGGGGAGCCCTCCACACTTTGTTGTGTTTTAGACTTAGTTGAAAACAGACTGAATTGATTTTTTTGTGAATAGTTGATACACAATAGGGGGGCGTACCGGGTCCTGCTCTCCAGTGGGTCTGGGGTTCGAGTCCCGCTTGGGGTGCCTTGCGACGCACTGGCGTCTCGTCCTGGGTGTGTCCCCTCCCCCTCCGGCCTTACGCCCTGTGTTGCCGGGTAGGCTCCGGTTCCCCGTGACCCCGTATGGGACAAGCGGTTCTGAAAATGTGTGTGTGTGTGTGAAAACAGACTGAATTGATTTTTTTGTGAATAGTTGATACACAATAGGGGGGCGTACCGGGTCCTGCTCTCCAGTGGGTCTGGGGTTCGAGTCCCGCTTGGGGTGCCTTGCGACGCACTGGCGTCTCGTCCTGGGTGTGTCCCCTCTGGCCTTATGCCCTGTGTTGCTGGGTTGGCTCCGGTTCCCCGCGACCCTGTATGGGACAAGCGGTTCTAAAAGTGTGTGTGTGTGTGTGCCCTAGACCAAGGTTGTGTAGCCTCTGGAGCAGATTTTTACTTAAATGACCTCTCTGTATTTGGCTCTTTTCATCTGTCCCTCAATCCTGATCAGTCTCTGAGTCCCTGCTGCTGAGAACCATCCCCACAGCATGATGCTGCCACCACCATGCTTGACTGTACAGATGGTATTAACCAGGTAATACCTGGCTTTTTTCAGAGATGTCATCTGGCATTGAGGCCAATTTTTGTCCCAGATATGTACCTTTATAAATCATGTCCAATTAAGTGAATCTGCAACAGATGGGCTACCATCAAGTTCTAGCCAAAACTGAAGGATTTTCAAAAGAAATTATGTATTTGAGTTCAGTTTCATGTGTTAAATTAATGAGTCAGAATACTTGTAAATGAGGGATTTCAGTTTTTTTATTTTTAATAAATTTGCAAAAAAGTAAAACTGTTTTCTCTTTGTTGTTATGGGGTCCTCGATGTCACTGATGGCAAAAAATCAACTCAATCCATTTTGAAATAAGTATACAGCACAATAAAGTGTGGATAGAGGGATCTGAATAATTTCTGAAGGTACTGTATCATCACAGTTGAGAAAGACAGTATATAACAAAGGAAATGGCTGACATAATTCTGATTATGTGCCAAACAGTTGTAGAACACTGCGAAAAAAAGAAATCGGAGAAGGTTTATGAGAAGTTTGTATGCAGCCACTGTTAGCTAAGTGTGTCAGAAGTGTTGACTTTGTCAGAGTAATAAAATGGGTGGTTATTAAAAGCTACAGACTAGAGGCAGGAGCGGATTGAAAACACTTTGTGTTTAGCCACTACCTCGTCAGCACAACATTAGGGTCAGATCTGCTGATCTGATCAAATTGCAAAGAAGAGTATGATCTACAGCTGTCAAGAAGTCAAATCTGAGACATAAAGACTTCAAGTCCAAATACAATGAGATGGACATTTTTTGCATTGAGACTACGCAATTTTCAATGTTTAAGGACGAATTTTACTTTGCTCTAATGTGGTCTGATCTAAATACAAACCTACTATAATGCACAATAAAGCAAACTAAATTTAAATTCCATCTGCAAATTAGTTTGCAAGTTAGTTTGGATTGGATTGTCTGTAAGAAAGTGTTTTTAGATAATGTGGTATACAGCATTGCAGCTAGTTGTCCTGCACAGTATTTCAGTAACCACAGTGGTTTCCAATCTTTGCTTTCAGTGCAGAAGTTATGAAACTGATACAGTGAAATACTGGGAGAGGGGTAGTCTTACACACTTGGACAGAGGCTTCAGGCTTAGCACCTCGCTGAAAAGGATTTTAAAAGTAATTACTTTCCACCAAGATGGTCACGATATGGTAAAATTAGCAGACTACTCTCAAACACTGTATTGATAGCATAAATATCCCGACAGCTGTTCATATCACCATGTCCTCTAGATCACCTCCACTTCTCAACACATTATTCAGTTTCACCGATAGCTATCTGACATCTAAATATGGGACTGCAAAAGCTCAACCATTTCAACTTGAGTGACTCAACTGTTTTTCTGTGAAAGAAGCTCCACTGAAGCTAATAATCTAATCCAGCAGATTGTATGAAAATAAGGAATAATACTATGGAGGGACATGCTTTATGCATAAATATGTTCAATTCACTATTTTGCCATTTCTGAGAGTTCCATTGTAAAAGATGATTTTGCAAATGTCTGCATCACCAATCATAATATAGGAGCCTATTAGCAGACTATTTGCACTGTGTTTTTTAGATTACATATAACAGCAAGGATTAAGTCCTGTATGAATGTTAAATATATATTTAATAGATGTTCCACTTTTAGTATGAGTTTCCTAGGTTGTTTTTTCTTTTTTTGTAAACTAAAGCTTGTAAAAACCACAGTGCATGTTTCCAGGGTTATTTTTGCTGCATCTTTTTTTTTTTTTTTTTTAAAAAAAAAAAAACAACTTCGTTTAACCAGTGCAATTTGGGGTTCACTTATTTTTGCACCTGCACTACTTCCATTTTTCTTCTACACTCATGATTTCCTCTAAACCAACACACTGAACTGGTAATAACGCTATTATGTCAAATGAGAAAGACTGGTTCTCATTTGCAACGAGAGGTGCTAAATAATGATTTTGTGGTAAAACTATGGTACACAAGGTGTTTGCATACTTTCAAGCAGCATTGTACAGGTATACATCGTGTATGTATATATCCACAAGGATAAATATATCATAAATACTAGGCTTGGCGCAACCCTGAGCTGCAGGTTGAAACTCTACTGCCCCCTGTTAAATTATGATGACATTACATTTTAACTTATACTGGATATTCACCTTAAAATTTCAAGTTTGGTTGTAAGTACATAAATATTATGCAAGATTATATGGAATTTATGTATTAAAATGTTTGAGTAATTCTAATTCCAGTGTTTTATCCATGCCAGCATTAAGTAAATTAATTATCGCCTATCATTAATAACTTGGTAACCTCCACCTATGCACTGTACATTTTTTTCATATTCTTTGGGCCGGTCTGAAGTTTGTTGGTTCATATTTGACTCATGCTACAGTACCTAACCTATGTACCCTATGTACTTCACCTGGATTGATACAGCAAGAATACCGTGCTGTAAAAATGAGTAAATCATTGCAATTCTGATTATATAAAACAATTACTGCAGTGGTTCTCCAGTGTTTACTGTTTCATATTTTCCAAATGCAGGAAGAGAGAAGTGCTTAACAGAAGTGAGTGAGTGAGTGAGTGAGTGAGTGAGTGACCAAAATCAGAAGTGAATTAAAAGCTTTCTTACATAATGGCCATAATTGATTTCTGAAGATCTGCTCTTAAAGAGAATTCTTGTGAAAATAACTCCTCATTACAGCTCATTTAAATGGGAAAAATATGTTTTCATGAACCACAAAAAGCTCATCAATTTTTTTTCAGAAAACACACAAGATTCCTGACTTAAATTTTAAACATAATTCATTATATTTACATATAATTCAAGAAGTATGGCATATCATCTTTAAATCCAAGTTTAAGACCTACGGTATGTGTTCAAAATCATTTAAGGGTAGAATGTTAGAACGGTACTCAAAAAGGAAATTTTGAAAATTGCAGTAATCACTCTTAATGCCTTCTCTTCTCTGAGTTATTTGTACAGTATAATTTCCGATAAAGAAATAGCAAATCAAATCACGCAAAGTCAATCATAAGGATATTGCCTTTCAAAAGAATTGTTCTCACACTTCCAGTTTTTGTCAAAGGCCTTACTTTGACTGTTCAACCTTTAGCAGTTTCCTTATTATATGTTGGCTTTTAGGCCCAAAATACTATTATGACACATGATGGAGCTCTGGAGGTTTCCATGAGGTTCTTGCTGAGGAGCACACAGCCACCTGACAGCGCACATGTTCGAGAGAAACCCCACGGTGCAGAGCTTTCACAGCCGCTCTTGCGCGGTGCGAGTAATTTCTCTTCTCGTAAGGGTGAGATGACGGCGAAGCACAACGGTAAAAATTATGGCACAGACTACATGTGGTGGCATCACAGAAATCTCGCAGGAGCCTTCATACGAAAAAGAAACCTATAGCGTATTACTCATGTGCACTAGCAACTTAGTCCAGCAGAGGGCGACCAACGCCGGAACATGTATTCCCCATACATATTATTAGTTTTTTCTAGAATGATACGCGGTTATTGCGGCATTTCGTAAGTCAAAAGCTTTAGCGTTTAAAGGTAGCAACAAATCAGATATTTCAGATGGCTAGCAAAATCAGTGCATGTCACAAAACGTATGGGGGGAGTAGAGACAGTAGTGCGAACGCTCAGTGACAGTCCAGCAGCGATATTATTCGCCGGGAGACGACAGCACTTCGCTAATAAAATTACATAAGACATCATAATGCTGTAGCACGATGGGGGCCAGATCGCAGGGTGTAAAACAGCCCTTAAGATTCCTCCGGCCTTCCTTACCACTCGCTAAATGGGACCATCCATCCCGTAGCTCATTTTTAGCCAAAGAAAATGTAACGAAAAAGCGCGTTTTCTGTCGCGCATGATGAAGTGACGAAGAAGAAATGAGTTAAAAGACACGAGCGACTCTGAGACAGAGTTTTACTGCACTGTGGTGGGGAATAGAACGTCAACGTACCCCTCTCTACCAATCTCTGTCTCTCTCTCTCTCTCTCTCTCTCTCTCTCTCTCTGTCTCTCTCTCTGTTTCTCTCTCTGTTTCTCTCTGTCTCTCTCTCTTTCTCGGGGGGCAGTTTCCCTAAATTTTTTTCGGAAACGGACCCAAACATTGAAAGCAGCAGCCACGGAAATCCAGAGCCCTTCACACGCACAAACATGTAAGTATGCTTCTCTTTCGCAGGATAGCACATAATTATTACTTTTCGTATTTTTTGCGTTCTTTGTTTTCAACTATTTCGGGGACGTTACGAAGCTCCTGCTCATCGCCGCTTCACGTATTAAAAACCTAAAAATGGAAAAGGAAAGCGACGTACGTGCCGCTGTGGTCACTCGCTGATGCGACGGTGTCCTCGCGTCGCCGCTCCGTGTCACTGGCAGCGCGGGCTTTTCCGCTCAGCGCGTCAGAGTAGCGCAGCAGAGGCGCGGCGCGGCGCTCACAGGTGCGCAATGCGCCCAAAGTGAGCAGCGAAGCGGTAATAATTCCGTCGGTGGCGCGTCGCGTGGCGCTGCTACACACTGCACGGACGATGTTAGGGCACGAATTATGTTTTTTTTTTTCGCCCGTAGGTCTTAGTCGCCTTCATTTTCATCAAAACTTCATTATCGATTGTCGTTCGTGTAGCAGTTATGTAACGTTCATCACGGTGAACTTGGCCAGAGTCGCAAATATTCAGGTTTACACTAAGTTATGGTGATACGTTCACACACAGTCCGCTAATGAATGATGACTTTGAACTGCCACACCAACAGGTCTCCGTCCTTATTATTGCAGAATAGAATGTGTATAAAGTTTCATAGTGCGATTAATTGTGTGTAAATGTATGAGGCCGTGACTCATGAAGTCTAAGGAATTTTGGGTAGTGTGTCTTTTACTTATTTCTGGTTTCACAGGGTGCATCTCTTAGTTTGGACCTAGTTTACAGCCTACAGTGATTTTTTTTTTTTCCAGGTTACACTCATCTGTGATTCTACCCCCACCACACACACACACACACACACACACAATGAAGTGTGAGGACTTGGACGTGCCCTGACCTCACACTGTCCTTCAGCGGAGGAGACACAGCAGTAGGGCACACTGCACCAGATGGCCCTGCATTTGCATCACAAATGCAGAGAGAAACGTTGCCGGAGTTCGACTCCGTTCCCTACAGAAGTAAGAGGCCGGCTCGTAGGCGCTGAGGAAGCGCTCTTCGGTAGCAGAGCGCTGTCTGACAGCGGGCACTCGTTTCACCGGAGTTCAAACGCAGAGAACATTTTTCTAATGAAGGTCCATATTATCATTCTTTCCTGTTGCTTTGTTTAACTTATTGTCAAGCAAGAAGTTGTCTATGATTTCTGCCAGGAGCAGGTTTTTATGAGCTGTTCAGAGCTCAGTTCAGAGTACTTTCATAGATCATATAGTGGCATTATTAACAACCACTTTCACTTTCTCTCCTAGGCATTGTCAGGGGTAGTCATGGTTCCTAAGCCATGATAACCCAGAGTCAATCCATATATTTGTCCTTTCCCCACCCCAGTCTTAACTCACGGAAGCAAGCTTGGACATGATTACTTAACTGACCTAATCCAGTGTGCTGCTGAAATAGAGTGACAGCAAGAACTGCTTTGTCTGCACAAAGAGAGGTTTATAACTTTATTTTTAGGTAGCGTAGTGGTTAGAGCTGCTACCTTTGGATTCAGGGGTCGCACGTTCGAAGCCCACCGGCTTCTGCAGCGCACGCAAGCAAGGTATTTAGCTAAAATTGCTCCAGTGTTAAAGTACTTATTTACCCATTTACAGTCTGCCTCTGTAAATGGGTAAATGATTATAAGTACTTTAAGTTGCTTGAGTGAGACGTGTCAAAATATTATACTGTCTCATCATTGCCAGCTACCAAAGAAAACTGGATAAATACATCTTTAACCTCCCGGTATCGTTTTTATGGCCTCACTTGGTGAAATAGCAGGGCTGCAAGAGAGCTTTATCCATGTGATTCTACATGGCAAGCTGTAGGTGCTTGGCCAACAGTTGGTGTTATGAGCAACAAGGAGAAAAAAAATTCTTGTCTCCTCAACCTCAAAAGGGAGTAGGGGGAAAGTTGTGCATCTTAGTCCTGACTACACAAATGGCGTGATGGGGATTCAAACCAGGATCTGTACATTGTGGTTGTGTTGAATGTCTTAAGAGTTCCTTCTATACATGAATGCTTTAGACTAGCTCTGTTGTTGCTGCTTTGGTTCAGAAGCACACACCCTCTGGCAGTTTTTCCTCTGTCCGTACCTTTGAGTGTGTCAGTTGGACAACTGCCACTGTTGATCCTGTCCAGGCCATTCCCCCCCCAGTGCTCCACCCCAGTAACACTCCATCAGCATCTCTTTACAGAAAACCTTTTGCAGCTGCTCTGCCATTGTGTGTGGGAGGCACCCGGGAATTATCACATGAAAGACCCTACTGATGGCATTTCCCATGTGCCTAAAAGAAAATGTAAGGAGAGGTTGAGTGGATACACATTAGACGAACATTGTCCCCTACATAAGAAGGCAAATTCATATAGTTTATGATAAAAATTAGTCTCTTTGGCAGTTGTGATCTCTAAAGAGAATTGTAATATCTTTTTAATACTGCATTATTATTCCGATTCCTATTTATAAAAATCACATAGTTGAACACTTATTGTTTTCTCTCTCATCAGCTGGAGCACTAGGTACAACCGAATTTCTGGATGCTGCTGAAATGTCAGTCAGCGTTCATGAGAACCGCAAGTCTCGGACCAGCACGGGCTCCATGAACATCTCCCTGTTCCATAAGCCCTCCCATCCTGACATTGTGCTCACCCACCTCAACACACTCCGCAAGCAATGCATGTTCACCGATGTGACCCTGCGGGCAGGGGGGCGCTCCTTCCCCTGCCATCGAGCTGTGCTGGCCGCCTGCAGCCGTTACTTTGAGGCCATGTTCAGTGTGGGCCTGCGAGAGAGCCTGGATGGCGAGGTGGATTTCCGTGACAGTGTCCACCCCGAAGTACTGGAGCTGTTACTGGATTTCACCTACACCTCGCGCCTGGTTATCAACGAGGAGAACGCAGAGTCTCTGCTGGAGGCCGGTGACATGCTACAGTTCCATGACATTCGTGACGCTGCCGCCGACTTCTTGGAGAAGAACCTGCACTGCTCCAACTGCCTGGGCATGATGCTCCTGTCAGATGCCCACCAGTGCAGACACCTCTATGAGCTCTCCTGGAGAATGTGCCTCGTCCATTTTGAAGCGCTGCGAGACACAGAGGACTTCTATAACCTGTCAAAAGAGAAGCTCTTGGACTTGATCCTCAGCGATGATCTGGAGATTGAAGATGAGCGTGTCGTGATTAGCGCTGTGATGCGCTGGGTGCGACACGATCTAGACAACAGGAGAGACCATCTCCCCGATTTGCTCCAAGGTGTTCGCCTGGCATTGCTGCCATCAGAGTGTCTGATTGAGGCAGTCGCTTGCGAGGAGTTGGTCATGTCAGATAAACGAAGCCGGCAGATTGTGGAAGAGGCCTTGCAGTGCAAGAAGAAGATCCTACAGAATGACGGCGTGGTCACCAGCCCATATGCTCGCCCTCGTAAGGCTGGCCACACATTACTCATTCTTGGAGGTCAGACTTTCATGTGTGACAAAATCTACCAGGTGGACCACAAAGCCAAGGAGATAATTCCTAAGTCGGACCTTCCCAGCCCCAGGAAGGAGTTCAGTGCCTGTGCCATTGGCTGCAAAGTGTATGTTACTGGTGGGAGGGGTTCAGAAAATGGTGTCTCAAAAGATGTTTGGATTTATGATACAGTCCATGAAGAGTGGTGCAAAGGAGCCCCAATGTTGATTGCTCGTTTTGGACATGGATCAGCAGAGCTGGAGAATTCATTGTATGTAGTGGGTGGCCACACAGCCATAGCAGGAGTTTTTCCAGCATCTCCATCTGTATCTTTAAAGCAGGTGGAGCGATATGAGCCTCTTTCAAATAAATGGATCATGATGGCTCCGCTCAGGGACGGCGTCAGTAATGCAGCCGTCGTTAGCGCCAAGCTGAAGCTTTTTGTCTTTGGTGGGACTTCCATACACAGGGACAAAGCTTCCAAGGTGCAATGTTACCACCCTGGAGAAAACCGCTGGACTGTCGCTGCCGAGTGCCCGCAGCCTTGGCGCTACACGGCCGCTGCTGTCTTGGGCAGCCAGATCTTCATAATGGGTGGTGATACAGAGTTCACAGCAGCCTCTGCCTACCGCTTTGACTGCGACAGCAACCAGTGGACACGTGTTGGGGACATGACTTCTAAACGCATGAGCTGTCATGCTGTGGCTTCGGGAAACAAACTGTACGTGGTCGGGGGTTACTTCGGAGCACAGAGGTGCAAGACGCTGGATTGTTACGATCCTACATCTGACAGCTGGAACAGCATTACTACAGTACCGTACTCGCTAATTCCCACCGCATTTGTTAGCACCTGGAAACACTTGCCTGCTTGAACACCACCAAACCAACTGAACAAAATGAACTCAAGAAGTCAACAACTGATCTGGGTAAAATTTTTAACAAAGTTGTATCCAAAGTGGTGCTTCTTATTTTATTGATATCTAGAGTGAGTCTTGAATATGCTTTCAAACTTCTGATTTTGTAAGCTATTTTTAGGAAATATTAAGGGTATAGCATACATTAAAACTTAACATAAAAAATGCATGTGGCCAAAATAAGCAATTGACCTTAAAATATGAAATTTGCACCTATATCTTTTTTTTTTTTTCTTTGTAAAAATGATTTGTAAAGAGTTTTTGTTGGCCTTTCTGACTGAATCCAGCATTTTTGTATATAGCCATTTTACAAAAAGAAAAAAGAACTGAAAAAGGGGGTGAAAGACATTATCACAAGTGATACCACTGTCAGATAATGACATTTCTGAGTTTGTAACAAACTTGGGAATCTTTTTAATAATCAAATTTACATAGTTGGGGCTACTGTGTGGCTAAAGATAAGTTCTGACCAAACTGCTGCTGAAATAATGGCAGGGTTAGTATATGTGTCAAGGAGTCATAGCGTGTTTAATGCGTTTATAGCGTGTTGCTCAGCATAATGTATAATAATCCTGGTTTATGTGCAAGCTTTAAACTGATCTCATATGTGTAAGCGAGGACTTTGTTTCACACGGACCTGTTTCACATACGGCCGAGTCTATGCTTTGAATCTCGGTTCTTCTGTTTGAGTTTTACACATGTACAGCACACTAAATACACCAAAGAGAACAAATTGCAGAAAGGCATCAAAAAATGTGTGGCAGTATCCAAGTGCTAAAAACAGAAAATTCCATTACACACAGTGACATTGCGTAGCTTTAATTTCATTCTTTTTTCCACCAATAAAGTATAACAAGAAAACTCCAGTGGTCAATTGAGAAACCCAAGAATTAGACACTTTCGCTGATACATGCTACTGAATTGTCCATTGTCATCTGTCTGCATCCTCTGGACCTAAAAATTATCTCTCCTTTAATATTGGAATAGAAAGGTTATAATTGGAAATATAAAAGCAGAATGAATAATCTATGAAAGGGACGTGTGCCTGGGAATCCTTTTTCCGGTAATAAATGTTTAAAAACCTAAAGCGGAGGAAGGGAAGAGGGCTCCGGGACCACTAACAGAGTCATGGTTTTACATCAGCCTCCCCCTCTTGCTCATACCAGAACTGTGAGAATACTTACCGTCATCACATCACCACAACATAATCCCTTACTATCATTTACCTCATAACACGCTTCCTTAAATACCACCTCTAAGCAAAACTTGTGTTTAAGCCAGTTCAGCATAGCACAAATTTGGTTTTCCCTTCAATTACAAATAGGGTGGAGTTGGAATTTCTACAGCGTTATCTTTTAGTCTAATAAAAAGTTATCCCCAATATTTACATTTATTCACTCAGCAGACGCCTTTCTCCAAAGTGACAAACATCTCAATGTAATGTATAAATTTTACTAGTGAAAGGTACTGAATGCAGAATATTAATTATAGACAGGCATTCCTGTACAGGTGGTCCCCGATTTACAATGGGGTTACGTTCCACGAAACCCATCGTAAATTGAAAATATCTTAAGCTGAAAATGCATTTAATACACCTAACCTACCGAACATCATAGCCTAGCATACGTGCGAGGGCCAATACGGGCTTGCTGCCTTCATGCTGGGCAATTATTTTGAGTTTCTCCTCAACAGTAATTGTCCTCCTTTTCTTCTTCTCACCAGTTACAGGCACACAGATGGGCATTTCTGTGACATTATGGATGTACAAAACACAACATACATAGATACAAGGGGGTATCTGTATAGCGACTGCATGGCAGACTGGGAGATGCGGATCTCTGCTGCTGCCCAGCATCATATATCGCTTGTTCGGGGAGAAGAGAGAAATTTTTTAAACAAAAAAATCAAAATTCGAAGCACGGTTTCTACTGAATGTCTATTGCCAGCTCACTATCGTGAAGTCAAAAAATCGTAAGTGAAACCATCATAAATTGAGGAGCATCCGTAGTTTATGAAACGTGGGATACACGTCTCACTCCGAGCCATTGATGTGTGCGGATGCCGTAATTGCGTTAACTCGTGATCTATAACATTAAACCAAATGCTGGCATCGTTGGTTTTTTGTTTTTTTCAATAGGAAACTTGTACTAAAATTCACCACAGTTTGAGCTTTGTTGGCAGCAGGGCTGTAATTTACCCCCAAAGCTTGGAGCTTAGCTCATGCCATGAGCACTTCTGAGCTCTCAGCAGTGGGCTGTGGCAGCGCTTCCCTCTGGGGAATGTAGGGGACAGCAAATACAGTTCTAATATTTTGTTTGTTCACCAAGGGGGGTGCAGTGGCGCAGTGGGTTGGACTGGGTCCCGCTCTCCAGTGGGTCTGGGGTTCAAGTCCCGCTTGGGGTGCCTTGCAATGGACTGGCCTCCCATCCTGGGTGTGTCCCCTCCCCCTCCGGCCTTACACCCTGTGTTACCGGGTAGGCTCCGTGACCCCGTATGGGACAAGCGGTTCTGAAAATGTGTGTGTGTGTGTGTGTGTGTGTGTGTGTGTGTGTGTGTGTGTTTGTGTGTTTGTGTTTGTTCACCACCTCTAGTAACTCCCTGAAGGGTTTGGTGTCTAGAAATTAACATGGCAACAATTCTGTTCAGTGGCCATTTCTGTTTTTTTTTTTTTTATGGATTTTCCATAGCTGTGTGCGTGTCTCTAGTCTTGTACACTGTGTCCAGATTTTTCAGTACATTTCCATTCTATTCAAAGTTTTATTCTAGGAATATTTTGTTCAGACAGAATATCAGTATTTGGGCGAATGCTTTCTTGGATGTCCAACAATTGTTTCCATACAGAAAAATTTAAAATTTTTTTATTTCTAATCATCAGTTTTTAGTTCCACAATTTGATTGGTGGTGTATTTCAGCTGTACTCTACTTAAGCAGGTTTACTGCTCCTCGCCTATAGTTTTGCACATCGCTGATCCTAGTAATTTGTTTCTCAGAACAGCCCTGAACTGAGCTGCCTCGCTAAACCGGCTAATTGTCTTGTCGCGGAAGCAGTAAATTGGACAGCACTGAGTCGCAAATAATCCGATCTGCCTCGGAGGACGCGTTTCACCGCCAGAGACATGGTGTTTGGCCCTCTGTGCGACTACATGAACCCGAACGATACCGAAGCAGGTAACTGAACTCCAGGGTCACGTGCTCCGCTTTCTGCTTCTCTTCTCCTCCGCTCACCGGCCTGGCCACCTGCTTGGTCCAGTGTTCTTCAATAGGCCTTTTTTTGGGGCAGTTACTCCAATAAGAATGACATAGACCTCTTCTTTTCCTTAAATAACGTATCTTAGTGTAGTTTTTATAAGTCATTGGACTTAATTATATGATTTAATAAATATTGTTAACTATATTTTCTGGAACAGAAGAGTGCCAGAATAAATGTTCTCTGCTATTATATAGTTAGAAACAAGTGTTCTGTTCCACTTCTCCAAGAGTTTTGCTCCAGAGGCTGTTGGTACAAAAGGATGAGGTGCTTAAATTTCAAGAGTAGCCTTCTACAGAAAGAGTGTCAACCCCTCGCCCTGGTGGTCACATTCTTGTTGGGCTGAACGTACAAGTTCCAGCTTGTGAGAACAAGTAATAGTGAAAATGAGTACCGCTATATTTATTCCTCTGTCAGCGCACCACTTTTCAGTTTTAGAATGTAAAATTTTTCATAAATGTAAAGCAGCTTTTTTGGATTAAACTTTTTTATACCGTCTTCTTTCACATTTTACACTACCTTAAGAGCAAATGTTTTTGACATTGGTTTGAATGAGCACTGTAGGGGTGGACTCCTAAATAAAGTCTTATTCACCACTGGCTTCAAAACAGAAACCCCCAAAATGTGGTAAATGGTGATCACAAGTTGCATTACACCATTAAGATGGAAATGAAGTTAATTCTGCAGACTTAATTTAAATAAAAATGCAAATCTTAGAGGCTTTTAATTAAAAGCTAAGGAAAATGACCTGGAAGCCCCAAACAAATGTTTCAACTACACTAAGCCTCTAAACTGCCCAAAATGAGGTTCTGCTTCAGCGATACATTATGTTATTGACCTGTTTTGCATTTTGAAAAGACAGGATTAAGTTCAAATTGCAGTTTGGTGAAGCAAGGTGATACCAAGAGGATTAACACAACAGTGCAAGCTAAAGTACTCCAAGTGCTGGAGGAGTGAACGCAGAGTTCCACGCAATGGCATGGTCTTCAAAGCAAGTGGGAGGCTGCTGTGAGCATCACTAGAAAGCCACAAAAGGCACAAATACCAACCACACTTGTAGCGCAAGATACACAAAAAGTGTTGAAGTCTGAATACAATGCGCTGGACATTTTTTCTCTCCATAATTAACATAAGTTTGCTTTGGGAGATAACTGGTCACCAAAATAAAATTGAAATATACATGCATTTTTTTTCTCCATGTAAAATTGACATTTAATATGCAATTATTCAGTCTGCAGCATAGAGAATGATGAAAGTTACAATGAGGTACATTTGAACTTTTGACTGGTTCTCTACTTATTGATCTTTTGTAGCACACCTTGCTAGTTATTTAATAATTTAGTCTTTTTTTCAATTAATTCAGATGTTGTAGTAGGGGAAAAAACCTGCATGCTGGAAAAACTCCTGCAAATTCTGACAGGTCTGTGTCTAGAAGAGAACAAGCTCTAATTCCATTAGAAGGAACATTTAAGCAAAGCTAAAATGCTGCATAAGTAAAGACTAATATTTTGTCCTCGCTAGAGGAATTCACCGTCTTAACTGAAGATCCACCGGTTCTCTGCCAATAGCTTCATGACTGTGTAATAGACCTGCTTATGCACCATGTGTATTGTCCATCTAGGGGACTGGCACAGCAGACAGTGATACCCCACATAACTGTGCATTGTGTGAAAGTAGTCCGACCACACTAGAGACCTTGCAACCATTTACCTTCAGCGGTCTCCAGCTGCCAAACACAGTTTCATTGTCCACAAGCCAAGCTCAACAGCAACTTCCAGCGAAGGTGATGCAGAATCACAGCTGTACAACACCAGGGGAGTTGGTAGTTGGGTACACATTGCCTGAAGGACTAACAATGGAGATAGGAATGCATTATACTGTGTAAAAAATGTGCTTTTAATTAAGAAAATAAATAAAAGGACAAGGAAATGGTTAATGCACAAGAATCATTCTTGTTTTAAGAATTTGAAGATGAATATTCTCAAACTGCTTCATGACGTATTGTCAGGCAGGTGGTAAATTCTTTGCAATGGTTTTGTTTCACTGCTGTGTTTATGGTTTTGTGTGTGTGCAGGTAACAGGGAGGGGCGGAGAATGGGCTTCCTCCACACACGGGCTTAGGGGTGCCAGCAGCTGCTTCCCGAATCTAGCGAAGAGCCAACCCTCCAGGGCAGGTGTCCTTTCTCATTTGCCTGCAGCCAGAGGACAGCAGATTCTGCAGCAGGGATGTCCATGCTGTTCTACCTAGAGCCAGCTGTCAACTGGTCCTCCAGGGCAGATGCTCCTTCTTGTGTGCCTGGAGTCAGCCAAGAACAGATCTTCTAGGGCAGATACCCTTCAGAGGACCAAGCCTCTTCCCAGCCCCAACTTTAACCCACTGTCTGCATCTTGATGGACATACATTATGGAAACTCAAACATTGCTACCTTTCAGGCAGATATGAGATGTGTTTTTCGTTGATCAATCTAAATTTTGTTATATTTGAGAATACTGGCGAATTCATCAGGGCCATTGAATTCAAGCTGGATCTGGGTTTGCCTTTTTTAATATAGGTAATATAATGTGCATTTAATGTTCCAGGCTTTGTGATATTTGTAACATTTACATTAGTTGCCCAAAAATAGCTAATCCTTCCATGTTTAATTATTTTAGTCTGCACATTGAAACAGCGGAGGCCAACTCATCCTGCTTATAAAGACTCATGAAGGTGCTTATAAAGGTTGCTAGTTCAAGCTCCATGTTCTACCCTTTAGAAGCTACCAATCCTGAAATGCTTCAGTATAAACATCCAATTGTACAAAAGGGTCAAGTACTGTAAGTGGCTTTGGATAAAAGGCATCAGCTAAGCAATACATTAATCCACAATTTCAAATAATGAATTAAAATGAAAAACTGATCTTTTCACTTTTTCAAATTGTATTTGTTCTTAAAATTGAATTAGAATGAGTTGAAGTAAATAAGGGGTGTGCGGTGGTGCAGCAGGCTTGGCTGGGTTCCGCTCTCTGGCGGGTCTGGGGTTCAAGTTCTGCTTAGGGTGCCTTGTGATGGACTGGCGTCCCGTCCTGGCTGTGTCCCCTTCCCCTCAGGCCTTGCGCCCTGTATTGCTGGTTCGGGCTCTGGCTCGCCGCGACCCTGCTTGGGACAAGTGGTTTCAGACAGTGTGTGTGTGTGTGTGTGTGTGTGTGTGTGTGTGTGTGAAGTAAATAAATCCATGAGCTGTTATGAAGGTAGTCTCTGAAGCCAGATAGACACATTGTCTTCCATTGGGATTATTGCAAGAGGAGACCTTGCTTCATGGATCTATTTTCTGGCACATTTTTTTCTAATTTTGTAAGAGAGTATTGAAAGAAAATTGCATGCAACCTGCAGCTTGCGTGTTCACCAATACAAAATTTTCTACGCTGTCCACTAAGGGCAAAGGTAGGATACAGGTGTTGAGGTTTTTGTTACCAAAGCTGCAGCAAGTTTATAGCTGATGCCTGAAAACCGAAGGATGGTACAACCCATTCATTGCATGCTCCAAACAGATGTTTTGGCAACTGAACTAATATAAACAATTGCTTCTTTTTTGTGGAGGTTGCTGGAATGTTTTGAGTTTGCTTCTTACAGATCATTTAGAGTTAGTTTTCATGTTACGCCCCTGGTTTCACACATATCTACTTCTGACTTTATTCCGTCCATCCATCCATCCATCCATTTTCTTTCCCACTTCTCCTAGTAGGGTTGCAGTGGCAACAGGGAGAGCAGAGAGGCCCAGCCACCCCTGTCCCCCGCAACCTCCTCCAGCTCAGCCTGGGGGATCGCCAGCCGTTCCCAGGCCAACTGTGAGATATAATCCCTCCAGCAGGTCCTGGGCTGATCTCGAGGCCTCGTCCCAGGTGGCTGTGCCTGGTATACCGACAAAAAGAGGCACCCAGGGGGCTGACTTTATTCCCCCTGATAAAAAAAAAAAGAAAAACCAATCCTGAAAATAAATGTTTGTGTTATCCGGTGGCTAGGAGGGCATGGTGGCACAGCGGGTTTGGCTGGGGCCTGCTCTCTGGTGGGTCTTAAGTTCAAGTCCTGCTTGGGATACCTTGCGATGGACTGGTGTCCCGTTCTGGGTGTGTCCCCTCACCTTATAGCCTTGCGCCCTGTGTTGCCGGGTTAGGCTCCGGCTCGCCGTGACCCTGCTCGGGATAAGTGGCTTCGGATAGTGTGTGTGTGTGTGTGTGTGTGTATCCAGTGGAGTAGCAAGCTAGGCACTATTGTTCATACTGTAGCTCTGCACCTAAGCTGTTCATTCCACTATTTATATTTAATCATTGAGCTATTAAAGTAGAAAGTGACATGCTAAAATATAAACGAATATCCTGGGGAAAAAGTTTCATCGATTCACTCATGTTATGGCAAATACAGCCTTTTTAATGAACAAGGAGAAAAGGAAATATGTTCACAGTTGTATATTTTTTCCTTCTTTTGCTGGGGTACGATTTAATGCAGGCCCGCAAGCATACGTAAACATTATGGTCTTCCCGAAAGCATGCGATGCTGCGGCAGACAACAGTTTGTGCCTCTTGCTACAGCTTTCAGAAATTCTCCCTTCTATCTCAGGCATTCTGCTTGAGAGCACATGAAGGCTGAAATGTTCCAGGAACTCAGGACAGTAATCCAGAACATGGTTTGGTGCCAGGCTCTGCTGAGCACTTTGCCTGCATCTATGAATAATTTAACATTTGATCCAGAGCTCTGTTTGCTCATGCATAGTCAGGCCACAAGAGTCTTTTCCCATCGTTACTTTGTATTGTTGCTCACAGATGAGCAGAGATGATGTGTCATTGGCTAATGGCTTACGGGGCACACAAAGGCAAATATATTTGCGAGTGTCACGTTTTCTGTTGGCATTTGTTGAGCCAAGAAGGTTTTTGATGCAATCATCATCACTGCACCACACCTGAAACATCACTACTATTCTTTTTTTCCCCCAATCCACTGTTTTTGGAAGTCTAATTACACAGCACAAGCTACTGCTTGGAACAAGAGGGCTGAAAGACAGCCAAGGACATACCCACTCTGCCATTGTCCCCTCCTGCAGAGACAGGAGGAGGATCTGCAACCAGGACATGGGGTTCATCCCACATGCCTCTCTATAAGCATCTGATCCGCTGTCACTTGGATGGCACTGCCACCTAACAACGATCCATGAGGGCACCAGCTATGTCATAGGACTGCCCACCAAACAGGAGTGTTAAATCATTTACTTCCAACCATTGCCAAAACATTAACCTTTTGGAATCCCCTCAGTTCCGTACATTTTAGCAGCAAATGAATGGCCATGGCAGCAAATTGTACATTTTAAATTGGTAGTGGAAAGAAGTGCTCCGATTTGATGAGATGTCTGGTCTGCATTTTGCAGTAACAATGACTGGAATTCTGCTTCTCTATAATGTGAGAAAATGAGTGCATTCAGGGAAACGAAAAAGAAACCTGCTGACAGCCACTTGAGCTTCTTCAAAAAGGTCAAGAAACAAAGTAACCTTATAATTACAAACACTTTTTTTCTCTTCTATGGACCTCATGACATCAACGATACCGAATTTCATGTGACAAGTTATGAATCACAGATGCATCTGATGGACTTTTAAAGTAGAGTTCGACTGTGATACAAAGAGAGACCAGTCAACGCAAATCAAACTGAAAATATAGCTGCATTAGTCATAGTGCTTCTCCATTGTCAGAGAATGAACCACAGACATAGCTGGATACAGCTCAGTGTTGCCTGACAATCACTGCTTGTTCACTAATTGTCATAACTGTTGCGATTTCCTTCTTTTATGAAGGGAGTAAAACAATTGCATTTAATATTTTTCTTACATCCAGTTTTTTGTAAATAAAGCTTACAGTATCATTTGTCCAGCACTAGAAGTTCACGTGTCTTAGAGATTTACTGAGAGACTGGCTAAAGAACTCCCTTCTCTCCACCAGCTACTATCTTATGGACTGAGCAAACAGCACCAAAACTGCACTCGTGCTACTTTGGGGCATTTAAATATCCAAATACATAAAATTAAGTACATGGCACAGTCAAAAAGTTCTAAGACTGGCCACCATGTTGCTGAGCAGCTCTATGTTTACAACTGCAGCAACCAGTCTTAGACTATCAACTGTACCACATTTGCTTCCATGACGTAAAACAAAATAATGGAAACACCTACCAATATACAGGTGGCCCCCGACTTATGATGGTTCGACTCATGATTTCTCTTTTTTCAACATTATGATGGTGAGCTAGTAATGGACATTCAGTAGAAACTGTACTTAGAATTTTGAATTTTTCCTGGGCTAGCAATACGCAGAGCGACGCTCTCCTCTGATGCTGGGCAGCGACAGCGATCCACATGTCCCAGTCCGTCACGCAGAGGTGTGTATTAGGGGTATTAAATGCATTTTCGACTTACGATGGGTTTCGCGGAACGTAACCCTCTCAAAGGTCAGGGACCACCTGTAATAACATCAATCGAGAATTGCCTTCCGAACAGCTTCAGCCCTTTTTGCGGATTACAAGTTCCAAAGTGTTGCTTATGCATATTGTATCATTCTTTGAAAGGAAAACGCTATAATTCTTTTAGGGATGAAGGTGTAAATCTGCTTCATATTCAGAGCTGCAGAACTTCCCATAAAGGTTAAATTCTGTTCAGATCTGGAGATTTCTTGTCTAAGGTCAGATACGGTGTTTCTCAAGGTTTAGTGATGGGTCCGATACAATTCTCACTCCATACACTTCTACTGGGGGGATATTACTTGAATAGTGTTTCGTTCTCATATACTCAGCTTTACGTTTCAGTCAAGCCTAAGGAGTCAATTTCATCTCTAGTCAACGGTTTCATTGAATTGGAACGGCGGATTCAAACCTTTGACTTTTGGGTCGAAAGAGTGCAGCTGTAATCACTGCTACCAGCTGCCCGTACCATTACGGATCCTCCAGCAGGGTTAACAGCTGACAGACATCGCCGAGGCATCCTTTGGGAAACGTAAACCCTTCTAGATGCAGGAAATAGGGTGAAAGTTGACTCAGACTATTACTTTCCCCATTGCTCTCGGTTTTGTGCTCCTTACACCAGGTTATTAGCCTCTGCGCTGACCTTGGATATAAGCAGTTTCTGAATAGCACCTCTGCCACAAATTCCAGCTTTGTGAAGCAAACAATCTAGTGTTTGTTGAGACCGCGTTACAGAGGTGCCGATTCAGTTTTGTGGTGATTTGAGACCGTAGTTTTCCATCTATCGCTGTGAGCTTTGACTTGCAACCACTGCTCCCATTTGCAGTTGTGCTTTGTGTACATTTGACAGATGCTGTCATTATTTGACACTCTTGGAATTCAGTTGCCTCATGTTGCTTTGAAAACTCAAAGTGCTCAGACCTCATTTATAGCTGACATACTACACTGCTAATTAGCAATTAATCTAAGGGGACTCATTTTTGTAACGGTTTATAACTAATTACGTTAAGCCAAATTTTCCGTGTCCTGTTTCTTACTGTAGCGCACAGCACCGCGGGTTTGGATGGAGCAAAGAAGGACGGAAAGCTAACATTCATTATGAACAATTTCTTAGAACACCAGGGAAATCATTCTCTCAATCCAAGGACCCCAGTTCCTCCAGGACTTGCACCTACAGCCAACACTCCCCTCCCCTCCCCAAATTGCGTAGCATCCCCAGGCTCTCGCCACACACAGTCACCTCATCGTTTTTCCCTTAAGTGCCCCCAGTGGTTACACACACTATTTACAAGTTACCCACAATGCAATAATTTACACAAAACATCTTCCCACCTAAATACCAGTAACGCGGGTTGTTACATTATTTTGTCCCCACTGTGTACATGGTGAAGGGGGCGCGGTGGCGCAGTGGGTTGGACCGGGTCCTGCTCTCCAGTGGGTTTGGGGTTCAAGTCCCGCTTAGGGTGCCCTGCGATGGACTGGCGTCCCGTCCTGGGTATGTTCCCTTCCCTTCCAGCCTTATGATCTGAGTTGCCAGGTTAGGCTCCGGTTCCCCGCGACCCTGTATGGGACAAGTGGTTCAGAAACTGTGTGTGTGTACATGGTGGCACGTCATCCTGTTCACTGCAGAAAAAATTTAAAAAAAAAAAAATTAGCAACATATACACTTTATAAATGTGCCCTAGCACTTTTTTCTTTTTTAAACTTTCTAGCTCAGGAATACCTACAGAAATCAACTGACTTTCTCATCAGATAACTGATTTTCTGGAGAAAGCCAGTTTGTAAAAAAAAAATGCATAAATGCATAATGAGTACAGATTTCCCCCATGGGCAAAAGTTTGTAGAGAAACTACTCCACGTATCACTAATTGCAGTCCTGTAACACAATGGTCAGATTGGAGTAAGAAACAGAATCATGATCAATGCCCTGTTGCAAAGAATGTGGGATATCTGTCAGTTTCATTAGAGCCAAAAAGCAGTGCAATAAGTCCCAAAATAATGGCAGCACTGCCACTGAAACTCCATTATCCATGTAGAAAATGCCCGCTTTGTAGTTTGCAAGCGTCATTTATAAATGCTAAATGCAGCTCCAGATGGAACTCTCTAGAATGCGAGTGAAGTTTCCCCACATCTCCACAACTGAATGTGTTGTGCTGCAGCAGATGTACACACCCACACACACACCGAAACCACTTGTCCCAACAGGGTCGTGACGAACCGAAGCCTAACCCGGCAACACAGGGTGCAAGGCTGGAGGCGGAGGGGACACACCCAGGACGGGATGCCAGTCCGTTGCAAGGCACCCCAAGCAGGAGTCGAAACCCAGACCCACCAGAGAGCGGGACCCGGCCAAACCCGTTGCACCACTGCGCCCAGCTGCAGCATACATATTCATGACACAAATACACACACACACACACATTTTCAGAACCGCTTGTCCCATACGGGGTCACGGGGAACCGGAGCCTACCCGGGAACACAGGGGCGTAAGGCCAGAGGGGGAGGGAACACACCCAGGACGGGACGCCAGTCCGTCGCAAGGCACCCCAAGCGGGACTCGAACCCCAGACCCACTGGACAGCAGGACTGTGGTCCAACCCACTGCGCCACCGCACCCCCTATGACACAAATATTTTAACCATATTACTTTCTTGAACATATCCCAGGTTGGGGGGCGTGGTGGGGTGTGGTGGGGTGTGGTGGCGCATGGTGTGGCGGTGGGTTGTACCGGGTCCTGCTCTCCAGTGGGCCTGGGGTTCAAGTCCTGCTTGGGTTGCCTTGCGATGGACTGGTGTCTTGTCCTGGGTGTGTCCCCTCCCCCTCCAGCCTTGCGCCCTGTGTTGCCGGGTTAGGCTCCGGCTCCCCGCGACCGCGTATGGGACGAGCGGTTTCAGATGATGTCTGTGTCTGTGTGTGTGTGTGTATCCCAGGTTCATCTTTTTGGAAATATGATGTACATAACAGCTGATCTGCATTTAGCCAGCATTTACAGGCCATTTCTCAAAATATTAATCTCTTTGTTGATGAAGGAGCTTCCTACTAATGCAAAAAATCATAAGGAAATAAAAATAAAGCTTCCACCGTTTGAAGCAGCAGGCTGTGGAAAGAGGTTCCATAGAGACGCCTTGTTTAATGGAAACATCCGTTGCTGTAGAGCACCCAGAGCGGGATGCTTCGTGAGACGTCCGCGTGGAGAGACGTGCATTATTCAAGACGGGCTCCACGGGGGACAGGAGAACGATGCTGAGGGACACACTCAAGTCCTCACACCTGAAAGAGTGCTGAAGCTATTCTGAACCCTGTAATGTCAGAGCCAGGTGCAGCTGGTAAACGAAGCTCAGCCGGAGTGGGGGGGCCGGGCTCACTCGCGCATCCCGGTGGCCGGGGGAGGGGCGCTGAAAGCCAGAACCGCTGCGCTCGCTCACATGGACACGATCGACTGGACACGGCGCCATTCAAGCAGCAGATTGCATCGGCATCCAAGAATAAAACGTGGAACTTGAGCGCAAACTGCGGGTCACACAAGCCTTCGAACCCGTTGAACCCCACAGCAAGGCAGCACCCGTGCTTGACAAACATGTCTTATTTGAAAGGAGGTCTGAGGGGATGGGTTTTAAATGTGATTCTCGTCAAGGGAAGATGGCGGCACCGCGCCGCTTGGAGTCACCGCTTGGCTGCGTGGCTCACATTCCCGGCAGCGCCGGAGGGAGGGCGCTCGGCGTCGGCGAGCGCGGGAAATATGCAGCAAACGAACAGCAGAAGACTGCAAACCATTTTGGGAGGTTGCAGCTTTAAATACCACGAGGAAATGAGGTCCAACAAAAAAAAAAAAAAAAAACGGAGAATTGTTGGAGGCGAAAGCCAACAGCGCTCCAGATGCCGAGCTTCCACAAGCTCAGGCCGCACAGAGGGAAGATATCCTTGTAATCAGAGGGAGAATTTAAAAAAAAAAAGCTGAAGAATGTGAGGTCAATTTCTCACACTCCTGAAGAAAACCATACGTGCAAGGCTACTGGTAAATTCCAGTATATTTGTCCTACTTTGATGGTTAAGCATTCAAAGACCGGTTGCTTGGGGTGTCTTTCCCCCCCTTTAAAAAAAAATCATCACACACCATTTCAAATCTGACAAAGCGGAACTGTTAAAGGTAAAACACCGTGGCAGTCCCACACGAAACTACTGTCTGTGGGTAAAAATAAATAGGAAAAATGCATGTTTCCAGTGGTGGAAAGTTCTGGAAGTTTCGTAATGATACGTGCTCCTTTCCCCATGTTGAGATAATTTATTCTCTTAGACACTGGTGTTGTACTTAACGGCGCTTGAGTCCAAGACTCAAAGTTATGGTGTTACAGGATACTGACTCACATTCAAAAGTTAAAAAAAAAGGGGTGATACTTGAGCTACTTTTAGTATGGCTCATACAATAAGTTGCAACATTTTTATATCCTTTCGCTTATTTTGTTTAAGAATTACATTCAGGAAAAATTAAGGACTGAACTGTAAACCTATGCTATTTAACAAGCAGACTAAACAGCACAAGAGATACTCATTAAACGGTAATACTCTATTTCATCCAAAATGATCTGGACTTGGGAAAATACATTTTTTACAAAAAATGGCCAAAAAAAAAGAAATCTGATTATTTGCTTACATGAAGTATCTGTGGGTTGAAGTCCAGCTTAATAATGCTCCAATCGAGAGCACACGATTAACAAGAGCAACCGCGACTGATTTCCACTGAAACTACAATGCTGTAGAACATTCAGGTTTTGTAGAAAATGTCACTTAATTCCATGTTGACAATGTACAACAGAAGAAATCAATACAGATTTTATAAAAAATAACTTAAGAAAGGCCACCACTTTTAAATAATCAGAAGCTCATCAAGATTAACATCAAACCTCAGTCACACCCTATTAGCCAGTTTAATTACTCACAGCCACTGAGACACAAGCCTCACTGATACACTGAGGGGGGCGGCACGGCGCTACAGCGAGTAGCGCTGCTGTCTCACAGCATCTGGGTGGTGCGAGAGGATGTGGGTTCAATCCCTGCTCGGTCTGTGTGGAGTGTGCATGTTCTCCCCGTGTCTGCATGGGTTTCCTCCGGGTGCTCTGGTTTCCTCCCACAGTTCAAAGACAGGCTGTTCAGGTTCCCCCATAGTCTGTGAGTGACAGAGAGAGTGTGTTCCACTGATGTATGGATGAGTGACCCAGTATACGTACTGTATCTAGCAGTGTAAGTTACCCTGGTGAATAAGGTGTGTGGGCTGATAACACTACAGAGAGTTCAGTGGAAGTTGCTTTGCAGAAAAGCATCTCCTAAATAAATGTAAATGATGCAGACACACAGATGAGAGAATTGGGAAAATAAAACTTGCCCAGTCAGACAGCGTGAAATGTATACTCTGAAGTAGTAATTTCATAATATAACAAAACTGTCTAAACAAGAACATGTAAACATCCTGCACTGGGATGATAACAAAGTGAAAAATAGAAACATTAAGTGAGATTTGACATTAACACAAAGACACATCATACTGTACAGTTAAAGATTGGAATCCTTGCTTTTGCAACTAATAAAAAGGTTTCTGGTTTAAATTGTATTGATACTGACTATATTTCAGTCATCTTTACCAGCATCTAGGGATAAGTAATTGTCCCACCAATACACCCTATCCAAGATGTCAGAGAGTGACGTTTCACTTTGTTGCCATCATCTCATTTGCTTTATGAAACGGCAAGGAATAAAATTTTGTTCTTGTTCACCAGTTTAATTCTGAATGGACATCCTGAGAGGACTCTGTGCCCCTCCAGCTGACAAAATAAAGTAAAAAACCCACACAATTACCAAAAGAAACAACCTTGCAGGCATCATCTCATGTTCAGGGTCCAAGCACTGTTGGCCAATAGCACTGAATTAAGTTCTCCATCTTAAGTCTTTCCTCTTGTGAATCTAAAAACACCCTTTGATTTCTATACACCTCATATTCTGTATTCTTACGCCCTCGAGGCTCAGATAAGGTGACACAGTACGGAGTTAACATAGATCAATGTCTAATATCTATATTTAAACACCTCATTAATGACTAAAGTTTTCACATAGATGTATCCTTCCGTAGGCAAAAGCTAAACCGGTACGATTTTTTTTTTTTTTTTTTAATATTTTTGGAAAAAAAAAACCTTCCCGTGTTATGTAATACAATAAGGTACAATATAAAGGGGTTAATCAATTAACATTGATGGTAAATGAAAATGAGTAAGCAACCTGGCTGTATTCACACCTACTCATTTAAACAGCAAGCTGTAATAGGATGAGTCAAAGATAACAGCATCACAAATGGGTAAATATACTTTGCTTCCATTTCCCTTGAGACGGACTGTTTATGTAATAAATAAAAGAAATGGGGCTGTGCAAAAGATAAGAGCCATTTTCCACAGGAAAAGGGAGGCGGCGCAGAGGCAGACTTATGGTAAACTCATAAAACAAGGGAAAAAAAAACCACTGGATAGCCAACATCTACAAATAGCTTGAGCAAAATGCGTGCCAGGCACTCAGCGTGTCACTATGCTTTCATCACAAGGTTCTTACTAATGTGTTGACAAGTCGAACATGCAGATTTTTTCATTTTAAGCACATAGTCATTGAAAAACACCGCTGACATTGAGACCGAATATGGACAATTCATCACCCGTACCAATTATTTACACACAGCCCTTTAGCAGAGCTTGTAGATCATATGTTCTGTACAATAGACAGCACCAGAATGCACAGACGTTCCTACAGTGCGCAAAGCCAACAATATAGAGTAAGGGGGCTCTCCAGCCAAAACAGAGAAAGTCATACCAAAACAAATACATTTTACACACACACACATTTTCTGAACCACTTGTCCCAAGTGGGGTTGCAGGGAGTCGGAGCCAGAGTCTAACCCGGCAACACAGGGCATAAGGCTGGAGGGGGAGGGGACACACCCAGGACAGGATGCTCCGTCACAAGGCACCCCAAGCAGGACTTGAACCCCAGACCCACCGGAGAGCAGGATCCGGTCCAACCCACTGCGCCACCACCCAAAACGAATATTAATCTCTAAATTAATTAGTATTAAATCACCAAGTTACCATGGAAACAAATGCCATCATGAATAAAACAATCAGCTCAAGGTCATCTTGCAACGTTGATTCATTAGTAACACTACTGTCTAATCCCCCAGGTTTCACACATTTCACAAAAATAACAAACAGTAAATCATGTTGTGAACTTTTCTTCATGTCATAAACATATTTGACCAACAATTCTCCAAAGCGACTGTGTTAAACTACTTCATTAATTCCTCAAAAGTATGCCGCACAGACAGGAGGTTGGATATGAACTGAGGTATTTAGTAACAGTGCAGGGCAGGAGTTCTAACCAGAGCCGCTGTTGTCTCACTGGTGTCTCACTGGTGTCTCACTGGTGTCTCACCGGTGTCTCACCGGTGTCTCACCGGTGTCTCACTGCGCATTCAGCCGTAGGCATCAATCTGGCTCAGGATGTGTGGAGTCTGCATGTTCTTCCCATTTTCACAATCCAAAGACAAAGGTGAGAGAACACAACTGTAAACCACTTCCCTACCCAGCCCTATCTACATACAATATATCAGTACACAAATAGTTGAATAAAACCGAGTTCTGTAACCATCTGTGCATGCAGACACATTTATATTGGATTTTCTTCTACCTTAAGCAATTAGATCAGCATCGTGAGCAGCTGAGTGTGAATCACTGTGTATCTGAATTAAATAAATCAAAATATGATTTTATCACAAATGTACTTACATGTTGAACTTCAAACAGGCTGAGACAATGGAACAAAAAGTTGGTTCAAGACAAACTTCAAGCCGTGAAAAAGGGCTGAATATCTGATCCCTAACAGGTGGGTTACTGGAACCTGCAAGCAATCAGTTCAGGTGGCGGCAGATCTCCCAAATGATGTGCTAACCTTTCAGCTAGAAAACACATTTTAACAGTGACAAATGATTTTTTAGGTATTGTTTTAATAAAAAGACATCGACAATATCATCTTAAAACAACAGTTATTTATTATGAGAGAAAAAAATGGCTTTACATTTTTTTTTTTTTTTACCTCCAGAACAGGGAGAACACAGATAAATAATGCTTCATTACAAAAAAGCTTTTTGAAAGAAAACACCTTTTACATTTTACTCTTTACATGAATGATATTTACATAAATGTTGTTTGCCATCTTTTACACAGAATTCAGCAAAAAAAAAAAAAACTACTTTTAGTACAACCGTTTTCTTTTTTTTTTCTTTTTTTTTTAATACTTTTAAAGCAGGTGTACAAAACCTATATCGGGCCTTCCTGAGAATAAGCTAGGTTATTTTCTAGTGCATTTAATCATTATTATAAGGCTATCCAAGGCCCATGTGTATGCAACATACACATCTGTGTAATAAAATACTACAACACTCACTTCAACTGTTCTCTTAAAAAAAAAAAAACTAGAAGGTTCTTTGTCAGGCATACTGTATTTTACCAACGGCCCCTGATCAGGAACCTTAGACGAGGGAAAAGTCAACTAAGGCAAGAAAGATTTACTGAATTATCATAACAATTCAACTGCAATTATGATATTCTCCCCATGATTCAGTCCTACTCGTAATACAAGAGCCAAAATTGCATACAGACATTCTGGTGGTAGGATGATTTACAAAAAAATGCACCAAAATGAAGGCCACCTAGAGCGAAAAACTATTCCCTTTAATTTTTCTATTGAAAAATTGCAGTATATATAAAATGTGGGAATTGCAGAGGCGCCACCTGCTGCTGGCAACTAGGGAGAGCAAAATGACCAGAACCAACCCAAAGAATACTGTACCTCCTCGCTCCGTATTTCAAATCCGCACACAAACCCTGAAGGTGGGTACAGAAATTATGCTTCTGGCTTCATTAAAAGAACAAATGGATCATTAAGGTAAAAAAAAAAAACCATACCGAAGAAGAAATTACATCAAGAGTGGGTAACATTCTTAGAAAAACATTGGTATGTAACTTGCTTTGTTGCTGTCCCTGTGATCAATCCAGTAAGCACTTAAAGAAAAGCAGGCAACTTTTACAAGTTTTAGAGCATTAAAACGCAATACCATTTGTCTGATTATACACCTGACCTGCAGGAGCGTAAGTTAATTTCCTTCCGAAAAAAATGCAACGGACGATACCAATTCGTACCAACGGATGGATGGATGTGCGGATGGACTGATTGATATGGAATGTGGTAAAGATGTAGCGATTAGAAAAAAAAAAAAAAAGTATTTTATCTTTTCAAATATAAGATGAATGAAACAGTGATCTGAATAAATCCAGGCCATAAATGGAGAGAACTTGGTTATTTGCACAGTTACATTTCTGCCAGCGTCTTGGCTCCTCCTTCTGGTACGTGTCCACACTGCAGTGTGTTGAAAAGGTATTGAAGGTTATCATAACCATTTGAGTGAGCCGGACAGTCTGATACGAATCACTGCGACCAGTCGACACTTTCGAAAGACAGCGCGCAACCAATGTGATTCACAAGAGAACCTGTCTGACTAATGAATATTGAATCAAACTGAACAATGATTGTCTGTTATTTCAAGGCAGGAAATGCCACCGCATGAAGTATTCTTTAAAAATGCACTGTAGCGTCACGCTATATATTTGTGTTGACATGATTATATCGTAAATTAAACAGCAGGTTGGGGAATGTCTTTGTCCTACGGGAAAAAAAAAAAAACTGTTCCCAAAGTCTGATCTCCAACGGATGAATTTTGAAGAAAATTCTGCCACTATATAAATTCGGCGATCAGACATCCTACATCTACCAGGAGAATTTGAGGGAAGAACTGACAGTTCAGAGGAAAACGGATGGAGGACCACAGTAGCCTTGAAAAAGAATGAATGCCCATCTCAGAAGCACTGGTACCCTACACAGACGAAATGCAAGTCTCTTTCTCCAAGAACTGACCATGTGTGTTTCACGAATCTCTCTCTCTCTCTCGTCCGGCTGTCCGCCTGCCAGCCAGCGTCCCTCCTCTTAGTCAATCTCTCCGCATCCCGTTCCTGTCCTTCTTGGCGTCCCTAAAGTGCACTTTCTACTTGCACTCTGCTGTGCTCCTACTTCACAAAAACACACGAGGATCAGCTCTGGCAGCTAGAAAAATCGTTGCCTCCGACTGCTGCGTTTCCTTTCCGTGCGCATAGTGAAAACAAATGAGCGAGAGTTTGCAGAATCGGCTCGGAAGGTGAGAGAAGCAAATATTAGAGGGTGTGGAAAAACACAAGTTACGCGGAAAAAACAAAAGAGCAGGGTGAACCTTCTGAAAGGCCAATCCAGCAGTTTAAGTATGATGTATATGCCTTTTAATATTCTACACAGTTAGTACACTTGCGTCTAAAACAATATGACGTAAAAACAGGCCCTATCTTGGTATGGGTTCTAGGTTCTCGATGAAAACAGCTTATTTCCACAGTTCCTAATGCAAGTCTGCATTTTTGACCTTCGCCATAACCTCCTGCCTGGCCTGACACAACCACAACACATTTCGGAGCACACAAGGCGAGCTGCAACAATTAAGCCCTTCGATGTCCGCTGAAGTGTCTGCACAGCAGCAGTGCCGCACCGCTGCTACGTATCCCTCTGCGGTTCATTTGCACGGACACGGACGCGCACGCACAGAGACGCAGTAAGCACGGAGGCAGGAGCCCTTCCCTAAATGGGCCACAGAGGGATGCTTCACACGCATCTCCCGCCTCCCCCAGAATTCAGAGCCACGTAAGATGACAGCTGGCGACACCTGCCTGGCCTTCCATTCCTCCAGCACAGCTGTCTGTAGAGTGAAGCCTCACGGGACCGCGGAGGCCAGAGTTGGGTCAGCAAAAGAAAATCTCTCCATCTACTGGAGGGTCTGATCCTGGAAGCTGCGGCGACTCTGTGGAGGAGAACAACTGACTTTTAATCAACTGTTGACGCGAGAAAGCAAACACCGGTTAAGGGTCTGGATCACAATATTCCCATGGCATGTTCTGTGTAACTAAGCTTGGCTCAGCAAAACAAAAAAAAAGGTGTAACGAACCAAGTAACTTTATTTAGCCTCGCATCTAAAAACATTCAGTCTGAGGTACCAGGGGTGTTTTCAGTTACTATTCTGTATGCTGTGACAAATACGAACAGACACTCATTTTTATTCCAAAGATTCACACATACCCAAATAAAGTAAAAACGTGAAAGTCGACTTAAAAAAGCCGATTCCACGCGAAAATATATTTAGAGAAGTATTAATCATAGCTTACACCATTTTTCAGATTGATGCCTGTGCTGCCATAAAAGGACAAAATGTTCTGCATCTGTTTATACAGATTTATGGCTTTCAGATACGTTAATTCGTGAAGAGTGCACCAACAGGTTTAAAGTGATATTTTTTGTTGTTGCAACTTTGGTTTTATGCTTAATCACATGACAACCAAACAGTAACAAACAGTACGGAAAGTGTCCGGAGCCGGTGACTCACAGCTCCCGGGCTTTGCGTTCCAAACCGGGCTTGAATCTAGCGCTGCCTGCGTGGAGTTTACATGTTCTCAGATTGCTTGTGTGGATTTCCTCCCACAGTCCGAAGACATCTTTCAGGTGAACTGGTGAATATTAATTGCTCGTGCGTAGGTGTGAGTGAATGAGTGTGTTTCGTTGCCCCGCGATGAACTGGCTTACTCCCTATGCTTTCGGGATAGGGTGAGGACCACCGAGACCCTGTAGTGGGCAAGTGATTATTGATAATAAACGGATAGATAGAATGCAAATTCTGGGAAAAGGTGTGGCTAATGCGGTAAAGGTGTGGGACCTTCTAAGAAAGTGCTGAGCTCTGTGGCGCACACAAACTATTGATCGTGAGCCCTCCTAGAGCGCACATCTCACAGTACCTGCCGATTGTGAGTTCTGCCCTTTGCCCTTCTTCTTCTTCTTCTTTTCCTTTTTGTCCTTTGTCTTGGCCAGCTGGAGCAGCCGGCCAGGGATCTGATTCGCCCCTTCGTTGTTCTGGGCCTTTTGACTTGGGTTCAGAGCGAATGGGTTCAAGTTCTTCCCTTTCCACTTTGAGTCTGTTCTAAAGAGCGAGTCCTTGGGGGAAGAACACAAAATGCTTTCTCCGGGGTCATTGTCCAAGGAGACGGAGCTCTGGAACCTCAATGATTCCTCAGAGGTACTGGACGGTGTCCTGTGCATCGCTTTATCCTGAAGTAACCATTTAGAAAGTGGGGTTAAAACACATTCTATGCAGCTGTATAAAATGGTAAAAAAATTGTGCCAAATAATCAAAAATAATAAATGAATAAATAACACCAGTAACCATAAAAGTTGGCTGCTCCAGCCTCAGCCTGAATTTCTTTGATAGCACATACTTTAACAGGCACAACTGTAAGCTTATAAAAGCTTCTGCTCAGCAGCTGAATGATAACGGATGTTTATCTGAGGTTTGCCAGGTGTGACACTCACATCCGCATGCCTCATCTGCTCCATTCTCTGCAGCTCTCTGTTGAGGTGATCCTTGTCCCTGTCCAACCTTCTCTGCGCATCCCTTAGCCTCTCTAGGTCCTTCTGGTACTCCTCCTTGCGCTCCCGCAGCTCGCGGCACTTCTCCTCCAGTTCTGCGTGCCGGCGCTGAGCCTCCTCCTCCTTCATCTGCAGCAGTGCTTCCCGGTCCACCAGCTCCTGCTCGCGCACCTCCCACTCGCGCTCCCATCGCCGGCGCTCCTCGGCATGTGCCATCTGTTGCCGCTGCAGCTCAGCCGCCTCCTGCCGCTGCTTCTCCAGGCTGCGCTGCTTCTCCTGCTCGACGAGGGAGCTGGGTCGCGAACTAGGTCGTGAGGAGGGACGGGAGGACGGTCGCTCGTTGAGCGCCTGCCGCTGGTCCTCGATGAAAGTATCCTGCTGCACCACCACTGCCTGTACAACACATTGCAGAAACAGAAATCATAGTATTACCCATCAGAAAATCTCAAATACGAATGGAACAGCACACATCTACAACACACACGGCTAAATAGTCTGCTCTGCATTATAAACTACGCTTATTATTAAATAAGATGCTGCCCCGCACTTAAATCACAGCGTGGGAAGGAGCTTCAAACGCTGGCTGATTTACATATATTGCAGAACCCCGTGGAAAGCTGAACCTATATATTTTAGAATGAACGAATATTCAGTTTGACTGAACAGGTCAGCACTGTACCTGCAACGTGTTCAACAGCTCGTGAAGGTGACTGACGCTGTTTAGGAGCTGCTGTAGGAACACACAGGAGAGACAAGGACTCAAAACACAGATTCATCTTAATAAGGGGAAACTCAGACAAGCAAGAAATGTTTCTAATATCTGTTGAGCCACAGAGCTGCACCTGGAAAGCTTGGAGAGGATGTGGAGCCTGGATGGTGGGTGCACTGTGGAAGGTAGCAAGTGGGGGAAGCACCTACCTCGCTGTTTCTCTTGAGCAGCAGCAGCAGGTTGGCACCTCCACCCTGTGTAAAGCAAATATAGCTGCTAGGTCTATGAATTAGCTGAAGGAGGGAGCCTGAATAACTCACTATAGGAGGGGAAACCTGATTGCAGCCACTGGACGTAAACTGTGGCAGTAATTGCACCCATTAAACTGCAGGATCTGCACGCAGCCCTTGGGTTATTTGTTACCTATGTAGGCAATTGTTCAATTTGCCTACATATTAAATCGGCACTGGGCAACGTTTGAATATTTGCACAGGAAACTGAGGGAAATGCCAGGCTGAAAATACAGCATCTCTGAGCCATGTCGTGCATATTAAATAATGTACAATGCAAAAACAAAGCTTACAAGCCCTTGTCACAGCAGAGAAGTCTATATGAATCCCTGAAGACCCTGCAGATGGTGTCACTATTGCCAGGATGAAAGGCTCAGTTCATTACCTTCTTTAGAACGCTGTCCGATTCAGTCCTTCGAAGGTCTGCCGACTCCTCTCCCTCATCCTTCTCCCCATCTGAGACAAACATAAATAGGCGTTAGTGCTGTGTGACCCGGATGTGTACCAGTATTGCCACAGCAAACTCCGTCCTTTGTTGGGTTAAAGCCCATACACGAAAGAGAGGAAATCAGATCACTTTTAGAGATGTTCATCTGGTGGCTGTCAAAGCCACCAAAGGTTTCTGCCCTGCGAGGAAGGGAGATGGGTCCTCCTGGTGATGCCAGCGCACCGGAAACCTGCTGGCCCACAGCCCCACCCAGGCTCCCGTTCACCAGCGCCTGTAATGTCTCCACTGCAACAGATGGGCACGTAATCAACAAGCCATCCCACGCACTAAACATCTACTACCAAAAATATGACTATGTTTACTCATCACTATCAGTAATTAAGCATCCTGAGAAAATGATTATCGGTTCAACTGCACTCGGGTCACACTCACCTTCCTTCAATGCGTCCTTCAAGACCGGCTCCCCCTTGAGCATGTCATCGGTGCTGGCCCGGAACAACATCCTGCTTCTGGGAACTCTGTTGTCCTCGGGTGCCGAGCACTCGCACATGTCGCTGAACAGCTTCACCTTCTCTTCCAGCAGCGCCACAATCTGCTCGTCCTTCTTCCTCAACTGGTCTGGAGGAGAAACCGGCATCAGTGCTTATGTCACTTCAGCAACTCTGCTCAACTGAAATGTAAAGTGCGAGGAGGACACCTTACCTCTCATCTCCTTTGCTTTCGTCTCAAGCAGCCTCCTGTCTTCTTCCGTCTCACTGGGAATGCCTTCATCCTCATCCTTCTCCCTGAACAGCCAAGCCATCTCATAACACCAAGATTCACATTCAAAGGCGGGTTTCCTGAGGGTCCTATTCTACACAAAAACTGCTACCATGTCCTGCCATAAGCACCACTGAATTAAAACTGTCCTGACATTCTAAGTAGCTTTGGGAAGGTGTCAGTTAAAGAAGTTAATAGCATAAATCTCTGCAGTTAAATTTTCTGCCAGCTCCAGATTTGGAAAACACTCACGTCTCTTATGTTGCAGATTGTAATAATTCACATTTAATTACTTTTAGACTAATCAAACAGGGTGTTATACCTCCGAGGGACACTAATCCCCAAAGGGAAAACCTAGAAGAAGTTGATGGAATTATATCAGTTAGACTCACATGGAGTGCATGGCATTCTGGATGAGCTGCATCCATGTATTACGCTCCTCCTTGGAGCTGGCGTGTACCTCTACCATCTCTGGTTTCTCAATGCCTGCTGTGATGAGGAAGAGGCCTTTCTCCTCATTGGCCACTTCTCGCACAATGAGCTTCTGCAGGGAGATAACAGTGGAGCGCTGGTCCTGAAAAGACACCCAAACCAACCCACAATGAATGCCAAAGACTTGGGGACACCACACAGGCGTGACAAAACCAGAATGATCTCACACATTCATAACAAGAGTATACAAGTTATGCAACACCCCAAGTCACAGAAAGGCTGCTGGGAAGAGAATGAATAGATCAAACCCATAAGAAACTTGATATTCATGTGTTTAAAAATGGGAAAAGCAGAGTAAGAAATTGAATGTACACTGCTGGATCCAATGTGGCAAGTCTGCCAAGTACCTAGATGAGCAAACAGTCCAGCTATATTAAAACCAGCACACACCAGAGCCTTGCGTGGCAAGACACATTATGCAATACAACAGAAAGGCAATAATAATCTTGAAGTCCATTGTCTTTGTCAGCAACTGGCTTTTTCACATTGGGACATAACACACAGAGTCAAATCCACAACATACCAGTGAAGCAAACACATATTTCTGGTCTTTTTCTTGAAGGAACACAAAGACATCAGAGAGCAGAACGGCCTGGACGTCTGAGGAAACAGTGAAGAGAAATTGGTTTCGATGAGCACATGAGTCTATTAAAAGGACAGAGAAGTGAGGCAGAGAAGCAAGGCAGGCTCTCACCCTTCAGCCTCCCTGCAGCACTCTTGAGCTGCAATGATCCGTCATGGAGAAGCCTCCGGCCACGCACCAGGTCCTCCCGTGCAAACATCTGCCCACTCTTCATGCGCATGATGGACTTGCTGTCTGTCCGGCTATAAACCTCTTTCAACCTCTTTTTCTTCTCCTGCTCATTGACCTTGCCATCCACAGAAGCAATGACCTCCTTCACCAGTTGCAGGGCCTCCGCCACATCCTTGTGGTCCTCTTCGTTCTCTGGACACACAGAAGAGAATGAGACCCTTGCTCCCTGGGGGGTTCCAAGCCACGGCTTCAAGAGCTTTGCTACGACCGTTTTGCTGTTTATCCTTCGAATGCATACGTTCATCTATGTAAGCTTCAAAAGAATTTTTTCCCCTGAAACACTGGTTCTTTTCTTTACACCATGAGTAACTTTTGAGTAACGTTTCCATTCCAATTAAAAGAGTAGAAACAGAACCCCACCCAAACAACCTGGCTATCGTCAATACAAATAAAAGATTGCAATGCATAGACATCTGTGACTCAAGTGTGGGGCAAGCCAGCTTACTGAGAAATAAACTTTGAAGTTCCTCAGACAAAGAGGGGTGGTTCAGTTATAAAGTAAGCTTCAGTTCCCTGGTGAGCCCCCAACTTTCTGACACAGATGGCTGCCAGAGACTGTGTAACATTTCACATAACACTCATGCTGAGTCTGCCTTTTCCAGAAAGAGGAGCCTCACCTTTGGTGTACTGCAGTATCCTTTGCAGCAGCACTGGGTACTTGGTTATCCGTTGCGTTACTAATAATATACATTCGGGAATTCCAAGTCTTCTGACAACCGTGCTGCTCATTTTTCTCTGAAAATTTAAAAAAAAAAAAATTCAACGAGAGGAGCAATTTTACCAATTTACACATAGCCATTATTCACAGCAGAAATTGCAATTATTATTTTTAATTTATTTAGCTGATGTCTTTGTCCATGATGACTTGAAATATTAAGTCTGTATACTAAGATACTTAGAATAAGTTATTCATTTTTACAGAAGAGAAATTTTTACTGGAACAATTCAGTGTGTATACTTTACTTAAGGGTACAACAGCAGTGGCAGGGACCGAGTCCATAGACTGCAAAGCAAAGGCTGTATTCACTACACAACTTGCTATGTCTTGGTTTTATATGCTGAGTTTCTTCAAGAGTTTTCATGAAACAAAAAAGACTAAAGGAATTTAAGGTTAAGATAAAGCTGAACCTGAACTGGGTTATGTGACCCTAATACTGTATACCTTGATGAAGGCCTGAAATCGCTTGTCTCTGGTGTGCAGCTCCTTATAGAAGTTCAGTGCTTCATTGTGCCGGCTACAGAACTTGCCGTAAACTTTCTTCATGCGATCAGCATTTGATCTCGAGAACTACGGGACATGAATTCAGACTAAAGCATAGTTCCTCACAGAGAGACAGCAACAACAGTATGACATCGCTGATCTGTTAAGTTCCGTGATCAATTCTTGAAGCTGCCCCCGCCTACCTGTTCAACAAGGACATCTCCTATTCTGCGGATGATGAACCCTCCATCTTTCCCCTCCAGTTGGGACTGCCTCTTCCGGTCCAGGATATTGGCAAAGAAGTGTGTGTGGATGTCCAGGAGGTCATCCAACATGGGAAATATGCGCTCCACTGTTTGGCCATCAAGCTGCACCTCTTTTTGTAGCCCCTTGCTGTACACGTTCCACATGATCCTCAGTGTCCGCACATGGTGCATCTCCGTTTGGATCAGCTCTGATGGGATCAGCAGGACAAGTGAGCCATAGCTGGACTCTAATTCTACCATCCAGAAGTACAGTTCCATCTTGTCCCAAAGACTCCTTCTTCAGGTGTCTGTTAGGACCTTTACAACCTCTATTGGTTATAGAATAAGGTCTGACTGCATATCAGAAAACAGTTGCAGCCCCTGAGATTGTATCGTGCAAAATGAGCATGCATATTAGTACAATATAAGCAGCAATCACTTTGTAGCAGGACACTCAACAAATAAATAACAAAAGGCTTTACCATAAATGACATCCTGCCGGTTGATGACATCCTTCTTTAGTTGCTTAAGGTACTTCTTATCGACGATGAAGCTCCAGGAGTCAGCCTCCAGCTCCTTGGCATCTGCCTCAAACTCTCCCATCAGTTGGCTGTCCATCATCTCCGTCCCTAAACAACAGCACACACATCCAGCGACAAGAGGCCACTGCTTTTCAGTCACAAGGCTCTTCAGCTCTAATGACCACCATAAAAAGTTTGTAAACCTGGAATTAAACTCTATAATACTTTTAATGGATTGCCAATGTCTAAATGGACTTTTTTTCCTAGTTTTTCTCAAAGCAAATTGTTTTTAAAAATACATTAAGAGCTTTACTCAAGACATCCATCCATCCCATTTCAGTCAACACTTCTACTGAACAGCGTCACAGTGAGCCAGAGCCTATCGCAGATTTACATCAACGCAAATTACAAATTTTACTCAGGACAAATTATTCTTAGCCCAATGCTGCACACATAAAACTCCACTTAACGCCATTCACAAAAGAACTGGGAAGATTTTTCAGCTAATAACCTTACAGTTGGAGAGAAAAGGTGGTGCTTCAAATCTATAACTTATGAGGACAGATAAAATTTAATACGATGGCAGCATCTCCCTAAAATTGAAAACGAAAAACCATTACCATGCTTCCCTTTCCTTTGTTTTCCCAGACAGGAAATGGACCGAACTTTGTAACTGAACAAAACCAGATGCAGCCAAACCCCCACCTGTCTCCCAGCTGTGCAAAGCTAACCGGTGTGGAAGACAGGGAGGCTTATTATACAGACAAGACCACAGGTCCAGTACAGCAGCGGGGTCAATTAGGCAGATCTTTTCTGCCGCTCCTAACCTTCATCAGTCAGTGATTCCGTGGACTCGTTGACCTTGCCAGTCTTGTGCAGAGAGTCCGTGGATTGTGACAAGTATCTCAGCCCCTTCAACGGCATCTCATCGAAGGCTGGGCTAGATGGGTAAGGGTCAGAGAGACAGAATAAGTACATCTGGCTTGGGAAAGGAGAGCAGTACACCACTGTGACTATGTGTATGCGTATGTGTATGTGAAATAGACAGTCTAGCAGCGCTGTGAGTTGCTGAAAATTTACCCAGCAATGTTGCTGATGGAGACACTCTTGGACAGATTGGTCCCAGAGAAGGGCATGACGCTGGTGTGCCTTCGAGGAACGGGTACCGGTGGCGGTTCTTCAGGGGATGGGATGGCTGACCAGGGACGATCCCGAGCTATCGTGGCTGAACACATGGGAGGACATGAGTGGTGCTTTTGCTTTGTCTGCACAGGTTCCAAGCCCGGTGGCAAAAGAAAGGTACAATAAAACCTAGAAAATAGTAAAATGACCTCTCACCTGAACATTTGCTTCTCATGGTGACAGCAGATGCTGTAGCAGAGTCTGGTACAAGATATTGTGGTTTCTGCTGCTGGAAATTAAGCAGGAACTAAATTTTCATGACAAACTGTTCATGTCAACACAAAAAAGAGCAAAACGGAAAACGTTACTTTCCTGCAAAACCTCCAAAGCGACAGCAGTATGACACTCACCTTCATTTTGACTTTGGCACAGATGGGAAGATTTTCTCTACAACCTTTGTGAACATGTGCATTGCAGTCTGAAAAAAAATCATGTTGTTAACTATGAGTTGCCAGAAAGAGGTGAACTGGCTTACCTACCTCCATAACCAGATTAAGATATCATTTTAATTGCACGATTCATAAATGTTCATATCACCAATGCACAAACAGAAAATACGCATACTCTGATTCCAAAATCCCATTAAATTCCTTCCATTTTGAAGGAAAAAAAACACTAAAGACTTGGATTCCATAATCATCTGTGAAGAAATGGATACTAACACAGTACACCTTAGCATTTAGCAATGTGGGAAAATTTACAGCATCATAAAATATCCCATGTTTAGTCACAAGTTGTGTATATGACAACGAGTCATGAGACAATTGGCTCTTTGGGGCAATATGCACGCTATAAAACCATATACTTAAAAAAGGTAAACTGTCCTTAACATATCTTTTTCCAGGATTACTTTGCTTTACTTCTGTGTCACCTCTTTCCAAAACATGAGACATTTCAACAAGGACGCAACAAGAAATTTCTGAACCACAAAATTCTCGAAATCAAGTGAGTTCCTTCGAAATCACAATGCAATCCAAAAGTGGCATTAAAAACCCACTTGTAGCATAAAGAAAAATGTGCAGCTTTTGCATCGTACTTGAATATAAGGGTACTTGCCTCAGAAAGCTGCAAAACCTCAGCTGACTTCCCACAAACAATTACACTTGCAAAGGTGTGACAGAGCTTGTGCAAGCGATCCAAGCATCACACCACGAGTGGAAAATGAGCCCCAGGGAGCGCCAAGTGAGGATCACCACGAACATCTAACTTCCACAAAACTGTTTTGTGCCCTCGGTTTTGGGAAAAGTGAACGCGGAACGTGTCAGAATACTATCTGGAATTAGGCAGCTGCTTGCTTTAACGCTGAACTCTGTGGTTATTATGGAACCCATGGCTTGGGGTACGTCTCCTTTTCGTATAACAACCCAAGGAAAGGAACCCCAAGCTGCTCCAAGGTATTCCTCAAGAAGTGTAACAAGATGGCGTTCTACGAGCACAGGCATTGCACAGAACTAAGACGTGGTCCAAGAAGCAAAGCACGGAAGGTGGGTGATGTTGCCACTGTGCGACTTTGGAAACTGCCTGACCAGTCGACAAGTGCTGCAACATGCAAAAACAGTCGCACCTAAAGCCTCAGAGGAAACGCAGCTCGCTGAATTTACCTTCCGACAACAACGACCTCGCTTACAGTAACGGGAAGCTTTCTGTTTCTGCAATGTGCTCTGGGAACTGACAATGACACTGTTTATTCTCAGGTACTTAACAAGCTGATGACAAAATGAGTTTTTCTGCAGCAGTACGCGAGTCCAACAAAGAGGGCCAATGTTTGTATGCTGCCCAGAAAATGCTAAGCGGTTTGCAGGTGAGAGAAAGGAGGCCAGCTGCCACTGCCTTTCTGCTTCTCTGGAAAGACCTTGACAGTCTGCGCACAGACCCAACGTGACACTGGCATCTACAGACAGGAAGTTCACAGGTGACAAATGGCCACAAACCTTAATCTGTATTAAGCGCCCAGGACAATTTGTTGCTTTATATGTGAGGTCTGCTGCCAAAAGCTCCAATGCACAGCACAGCTCAGAAAACCCAGAACTGTTCACGGCAGACCCGATACACTTATATTCACATTTATTCATTTGACAAACACTTTTCTAAGTGACACACAATGATTATTAACAAATATTTAGCTAACACCTGAACCCAAGTTGACTTACAGTGCTAAAAACACTACACTGCTCCCTAACCCTATCCTTAACCCAGCTATACAGCAGATCAGTGTAACACACGCATGCGCACACACATATGCACGTAGAAATTTAGATTTCCCAATTCGCCTGAAACACTTCTTGGGACTGTGGAAGGAAACCAGACCGGCTAGGGGAAGCCCATGGAGACACAAGGAGAACATGCTAACTCCACACAGACAGCAGAATTCAAATCCAACAGCGGCACCCGTTGCACCACCACCACTTTGCCGGTACCAGCCGATCCTGTTTTGTGTGCCTGCCATTCATATAGGAAGTAAGAAACCGTCCTTTTCTGTAATGTCCAGCTTCCCTTATTCCCCTTTTAGAGCGGGTCTTGTGAAACAACATCCTCTGCAGATCGCACACTTCTGCTGCAGAGCTTTTGTCAAGCTTACAGCAGTACTCTTTATGTGCAGCTATACGATCTTTAACTCGGGCTGTGATTACAGGAAGAAGTTGTAGAGCATCACTGAGCAACATGCAGAATGACTTAAAAGGCTGGGCTCTTACTGGTGCAGACAGCGGCTTCCTTTGCGTTGATCACTTTGGTGCACTGGTGACACTGGCCTGGGAGGGAGGAGTTGACCATGCTGAAAAGGTGTCCATTCAGTGTTCGCTTGTCTTTCTCCTTCTCCCTGGTTTCCCGCTCCTTATCTCTACTCCTGTCTTTGTCCTTTTCCTGTGGAGAAGAGGAGAACAAAGATCAGGAACACCAACAAATAGGATCAGAGTTATATCCTTTATGCTCTGCAGTATCTTTGATATTGCACACTTGGCAGTGAAGATGCATCCATCATGCACCTTCAGTGATGAGTAATACAGCTTTATATTGTTATTGTTGTTGTATTCATACCACAGCACCGCAGGCTGATGATGTGACACCGTTTTGTTTTAGGTTATGTTCTGATGAGAAAGGGATAATTCCCCATCCACAGTAATATCAGCAATGGCAATGCAGTCTACAGCACTTAGAGCAGACAAACAAATCATGGCTTATTCATACAAGATCATCAATCTGCAAAAAAATGTATGTTAAGGTAGCGATGAAAGAGCGGATGACACAATGAAAGCTATGAAACTGAAGTGAAAACTCTTACATTTTTATTCAGAAGCTCATCTTAGTACTATTACATTATAGACATAAAATACTCATGCTTGCCCATGTGTACTGTTCAGGTCAAAGTAAACATACCATGTCATAAAAACTGTTACTACAGGCAACAAAGAGATGAACCAAAGAGCAACAAACCATTTTCAGCAGTAACCCAAACAATGGCATGAAATACAAATAAACCCAAAATACTTTTGTATGAGCAGGAAGTCAAAAGCCTGCCAGCGATGTACTGTTTGAAATTAGAGAGACAGCGAAAGCAAGAACTGAAGTCAAAAATAAGACATCCGTTCCTCCACAAATGCTAACACAACGCAGACCGCGGCATAAACGTGACCCCTGCGTATCTTTGCTCCAGTAACTGCAGCTTACCTCCAGCCCCCACAGATCTTTCAGCTTCATGTAGCTGCCCTGAACGTCAAAAAACTTTCTATACAACATAGTTGTAAGGGAGCTGCTCCGCCGCTCTGGAAACGACAGGCTGCCCACACAGGCACGGAGTGGAGTTCCCATGAAGTCCTGTCAGCTTGGTAGAGGAAGTGAGGGACCAAGCTGAGAGAGGGCTACGTTTCTGCCCATCTTAAAGACACAGGGCTGCAACCTCTGCCATCACAAATACCGAGTGCTGTGTTTCTGGAACCTTGCATTCGTTGTGCGGTTGTTATACCAGGCACTTCCTATACAGATTCATTTGTGAGAGTTGCCATTTTCCAGACATGTTCTTTTCTTTCCTTCTGGTTGAAATAGAGCGGAGATCGTGCTTTTCTAGCCTTTTATTTTCAGTGCTTAAGAGTCCCAGCCGATCAGTAAATTGCGTTGATGTCATATCTCAAACCATTCACTTCCAAAGGGACTTTAACGACTTTTTTCAGAGGCACACTGGTGCTTTAAAAACACTTTCAGGAGATGAGGACGAAAGCATAGCGTGTCTCATCTTCCTGTTGAACTTCCCCTAAAGTGCGGAGATAATGTTTACTCAACTACCTCCCAGCTGAAGTCACTCAGCAGCCGAGGGAGGGACTGTCCAGTCAGTCTGACACTGACATGGAACACATGTTCCACCCCCATCCAAAACCTTCTGAAAACGTTAAAGATAGAGAAGCAAAGAAGAAATCCAAAAATACACTTATGCAACAGAAGAGAAAGCTGGGTTGGTGACTTATCTTACTATTCACAGTCTTCTAGCTAAAGAGAAAGTAATTCAGAGCTGCCGTGATGATTTCAGTGCGAACGCACTGATGGAAGGCTTGTAATGACCGATGTCAAATCAAAATGAATGTCACTGAATGAGAACAAGTCCTCACTCACCTTGGTCTTCTTGTACATCTTGTTCTTGAGGTAGCTGAAGGTCCGGCTCACCTTTGTCCCGCCTTTCACTTCGCTGTCACTTCGCAAGGTCCCAGGATCCTCTTCAGAAATACTAAGAGGAAGATCCACACTGAAGCTCTGGAGTCCCAGCACACAGCCCCTCAGTATAATAAAATCTATGACATGACCTTGATGAATAAAGTATTTAAATAATGCAAGACAACAAATGAAGATCAGGAGACTTACGTGTACGACAGCGAACCAGAATTGTTCGAATAAGACCTCAAGCCTAAAAAAAGAAGCAAAGATGAGCCCACCTGAACAGCATAGGCCTCACAGCACTACTGATGGACAACAGCAAAGTGCAAAAAAGCAATGCTGGGAAACACAATTAAAAACTTACACATGTAAAATCTAATACGTACACACGTACAATACCTGCGCATAAGGCTCAGATCACACAAGGGTAAGTTTAAAAGCATCTGCAATATGAAGGATCTGGTGAAATATAAGTCACTGCAGACACTTTTGGACTTACCCTCATACAAGTCATTTATGCAGTAAACAAATATATCTGTGCATTCTCTGAGACTTAGACACGCACGCATCCGGGTAAATATCAAGAATCCCATCGTGCATGATATGGGTTTCCACGTCAACGGAGAGTCAGGTTCAAATGTTTTCACTGTTATTTCATCTTATTAACTTGCATGCAAGATGACTTTTAAAGCACTGATAAAATGGATAAGGCTTAAAACACAATTGAAATATCATCTTCGTTTGATCTGTTGGACAGATTATCTTATCTAGACCTTCACAAAGCAGTGAGTTAAATATTGCGGAAGGCTGCAAAGCATAAAACTGCCCTGTCTATTAGAAGAAGCAGGTTAATAGGTCTCCCAAGTACGAATTCAATACACCACTTCTGTCCTGAACTTTAATCTGAAATTCAAAAAAGAAATGTTGCAAATTCAAATGTAGAGCCGTGTGTGTGTGTGTGTGTGTGTGTGTTCGAACAACTCATTTGCTGAAGTTTTTGTCACGTGTTTCCTGATAACACAAGATCTGTACGTCAACCATTTACCACCAAGTACTATATAAGCACATACAAACTATAATGTATAATAACCATCTCTGCAAGGAAACATTATGTGTGGCAATAAATTTTGTGCTGGCAGCGTGTATTTAGTTTTCTCTGACTGATATCCCAGCACATTTAAATACTGCACATAATACCGCAAAACACAGACTATGATAGAGCAGAATAATTATTAAAAAAAAGCAAAAAGTTTAGCTAACAAAGTGCTAACAGATGCTGAGTTACTTGATTTTACTGCTAATTCAACCATTCTTCTGATACACTGTTCACTAGTCATGGATTCACAACTGCCCAACACTTCATACCATTATTAAGAGACTGCAATAGCACAAAACAACATCACACGCACATTGGAACTCGGCACAGCAGACTCTCACAATTACTGGCAAATCTGTTCAAATCGGACAGCTAAATAGTATTTATGAAAGATAAGAAAGGTCGTGGAGTTTATTAATAAAAAAAAAAAAACCAAAAACAAAAAAGCGGTATGGAAGAATCTCCTTTGGACAAGCTGATCCGGGAATGGCTGCTCCACAGGAAGACGAACAAAGGGCCGCTGATTTCGGCTTACACATACAAGACTCGTGGTTTATTCAGTAGGAGACTATCATTTTAGTAACGGAGGAGCGCATATGGACACCGAGCAGGGGATGCACTGACTGAGGGGAACAGAGGAGAGTACTTACTCAAAGACTCCTCCTCATCACTGGATGAAGAGCCAATAGAAAAGAAGGTTTTAGATTTGGGGAGGATCGGAGAGATGTTGAAGGAGAAGGAGATGCGTCTCTTTGGCCGAGTCCGTCCTATCGCAGAGGTTCCGTATCAAGGACACAGAGAAACCAAAGCACGCAACTCGTTAGAACAGCACCGCGGCGACCTCCCCACCCCACGCGTGCACCTGCACACACCAGCAGGCAAGGGAAACAGCTGCACATCCCGTTCAAAACTGGGACAGGGAGCCATTCACTGAGCACGTGAGGGAACACAGGGTGCCACAGGTTCCATCCAAACCAAAAGATGGTGAGCGAGGAGTGTAAAACCGGTATCACACAAGAATGTTTTGCTTCACACAACACACTGACACAGGGCACAGGACTGAGGCTGTTCCATCGCCTTTACTGCCCGTTTGGAAAGGATGTCACCCATCGATTTTTTTTCTTCTTCTTTTCCCTCCATTCCACGCTGCGGCCGACACAGCCACCCCTCCTGTTCTCACTGATGCCGTTGAGTTGAGGGCCGGCGGCGTCACTGCAGCACGGCATCAAGGTCGCATGGGAAGTGAGGGGAAAACTCTACAGGCAGTGGAAGCGGACTCAACCCTGCGCTCTGCTGAGCTACGGCCCCAACTACTAGTAAGACTGAAGATGTGACCCTCCGGCAAGCATGTGACTTCAGATGCGGACATGTCACCACAGAGGAGCTGAGACAGGCTGACAGGCCATGACGGGGTTAGCAAAGCCGTAGCTCAGGTGGGGGCTCGGGGTGTGCGCTCACCGTCCAGCTCCTTCTGGCTGATGGCCAGCATGGACACTGACTTGGTGAGAGGCAGAGTCATGGAGGGGGAACTGCGCCTCAACAGGTGGAGTCGACCAGATTTCTGGAACAGGACATAGAATTTCAACAGGAAAATGGAGAAATCAGCTACAGTTAACTACAATCCCGAGTCTCACTTCCTGACAGGTCTTGTGCACGATCCACTAACAGGTCAGACTGATACTTAAGACCCTAACAAGTATTTATAGCAAGAAACTGAGAAACAGTACTTAGGGAATACATAAATAAATAACTTCAAGTACTTCACCTTTAATAAAAATACCATATAAAAAATAAAATTTTAGTTTATTACTTTAATTTATGTGAGGATAAAACACACACACATTTCCAGAACCGCTTGTCCCATACGGGGTCGCGGGGAACCGGAGCCTACCCGGCAACACAGGGCGTAAGGCCGGAGGGGGAGGGGACACACCCAGGACGGGACGCCAGTCCGTCGCAAGGCACCCCAAGCGGGATTCAAACCCCAGACCCACCAGAGAGCAGGACTGTGGTCCAACCCACTGCGCCACCGCACCCCCCAACAAAGATAAAATTTTTTTTTTAATTTATTACAGCTATATCTGAGTCTGTTACACAACCCACCCTGTTAAAAAAAAAAAAAAAAAAAAAAAAAAAAAATCATCAAGGTACTGCTCTATTGTTATGCTTTTATTAATTTTAGAGTTAACCCTCTGGCACACCACAGGTGTCAAACAAAGTGTCTGTTGGGCTGTCTGTGCACCTGCTTAGTCCTTACCCTGGGTCCCTCAATTTAGGAATGCAAATGGGACTGGAAGTCTCCATTTGTTTGTAATTCCAAAGTTACTTTAGGGTTAGGGTTAGGCTACTACATCACAATCAATGAACGTCCAGTAATACAGAAGTCCCTTATTAAACGAATGCTAAGTTCTTAAAAAAAAAGCTCAGTTAAAACTGTAATGGATAAAATCCTCTTTAATCCATTTTCAACAGCTGCTCATCCAATAAAAGGCTGAAGCGGTCCAGAGCACATACCCACATAATGTGCACAGCAGGGTCCATCTTGGATGGGTTATTATCTTATATTAACCTGAAACATCAATAAAACTATCTACTTGGAATTTACTGAAAATAAAAAATACTTAAATATCTCCACAACCTCCAAACTGATTTATCACATAAAGCACATGCAAAGTCTGTCAGTATTCGGCCATATTCATTTTATTAACACAAGGTAGTGATATGATGCGGCATGATATGGCATGGAGTTTACCTGACTGTCCAGACTACTGCAGTCCGCCAGGTCTGATTCCTGCTCCTCTTCGGTAAGTGAGACCAGCGAGCCTCTCTCCTCGCTGTCCAGCCTGGATGAGCGCCGTGGTTCCTGTGACGAGGTGCTCCGCTGCGGAAAGTCCTTTCCTCCATCCCGGGCAGGGATCAGGCCCTCCAGACTATAGCTGCGTGCAAAGCATCCACGTAGCATGTTTAATGAAGCCCGAGACCCGTGACGCCGAGTGATGGGAGACGGAAGGACCGGTTGGGCGAAAGCCCCACTGTCTCATGCAATATACCCCACTGAAGGTGAGAATGGCAGGGCACTGCAGTGGTAACCCTGGCAACTGAACACCATGACATAATTCAAAGTTTTTTTGTAGATGCACATCAAGCCACTGACCAGAACAAATTCCACAGGACAGAGGTAAACCGTTAGCAAGACAGAACAACGTGCTTCCCCGAAACAACAATTAGTTCAAAAACTAGGCTTCGCACTTCCATCCATCCTGTATAGAGACGTTAGAAGTGTAAAAAGAGACGCATGACAAAAAGGGTGTTAGGCCACCATGCTATGGGACTTTGAGTTCAGGTCCCCACGGTTCCTCATGCATGCATCAGTCCCCGCCAAGAAGACATTTCCCCTGACATGCACTGAATTCACTTTGGCCACCACCACGAGCTAGTCTGATGCCATGCTGTAACTGTGATCTGCTGCACGACCTATTGGAGCTTAATGGGAAACAAAGCCTGCTTCTCCGACAACTTGTATACTCTGGATAGAGGCGCAGGGACAGCGGAGACAAACCCTGGTTGCAGGAAGGGGGGAAAAAGCAAGACAAAGGTGCCCTGAATATACAAGACCAATTCACAAACAGTGGGAGGAAATAAGAGCGCCTTAAATGGCAGCTTGCAAGTCTCTACCCGTCACGTTCAAGCTCTCTCGTTTCTAAAATGTTCTCATCGACAACTTCTGGTAACAGGAACCAATAGCTGCTGCCTCTCCTAATCCTGTCAGCAGTTTGCTTTACACACTGAGGCTTGAAAAACTAATAGAACCAGACTGCACTGAAAAAGTACAGCTCACCTGACATCCGGGTTACTGATGCTGAGAGCCCTGCTGATCATTTTAAAATGGACTTTGAGTATGGAGCTCTCAAACACTCACAGAGGCACGAAGGACCGCTGTGGTGTGGACAGAGAAACACGGCACCGTTTCGAGCTGACATGTAAGCAGAGCTTCTCCTCCTCTTACGCAGGGCAGGCGGAAGTGGCACTTTCTGTCTGAGGTTTACCAGAGACGTCCGACACGACTTAGGATGCGAGAGCGACAGCTGTATCAGGACTACAAGGCGGGGGGGGGGGGAGGCACATAACCACAGCGACTCATGCAGCTCCAGTGCATGCAAAAGCTCCTCTGTCTGCAGCATGCCGTGGGGTCGGAGTGTTTTCCCTTTTGAAGGGGCTCGCATTCACAGCCTACCTTCTGCTACTAATCTCGTCCGGGTTGGGACTGAGGGAGGCTCCCGTGGGGCACCAGCTCAAACTGGCAGGGCAAGCGCATAGGAAGGGATGGCCAGGAAGGCCAAGGGGACACAGAAGGAGAGGGTGGAGTTAACGGGATGAAAGTGAAAACATCTTTATGATGGTTAAGTAGGGAAAGAGATATGTTAATGCTGCAATTCTCCTCTCAGGAGCTCTTTCTTTTCGTGTGGTAAGCACAGGCAGCAACAGGAAGCATCTTTTTTTGGCATTTGGCCTTTTTTTTAGACAGCCTGCTATATTTCCTGCATGCATGTAACATTGGACATGAACGTACAGTTCCAGTCAAAAGCCCGAGTACACCTGGAGAACCTCACAGAGCTCATGTGAAAGGGACAACAGAAAAAGCAAAGTAACCCAAAAGACATACATCTCCTGAAATTTAAAAACTTTCCATGTGTTTAAATTTCAGGAGGGGATGGGTGAATAAATGATGAGCAAATGTACTCAAACTTTTGACCAGCGCTATGTTACCCATCAGGTACTACATTCCTGGTGGAAAAAGCACAAGTCATAACACAGAAATAAACTGACCACAAAATGAAAGGAGAATTGTTTAAAATACCTTCTCCTATGAAATGTTGGCTTTCCTTCGCCCAGACTCCGCAATGAACTGAAAATAATGGATGAAAAATGATCAAAGAATGGAAGGATGAAAAGAATATAACTGTCTTGAAAATGAATATGATTAGAGATGTGATCACAAGATATGAAACAGTCAAGTTCTGGATGGGTCAGCAACTGAACATCACCAGCAACCAGTATGCATTGCCAATTTGAATAAATGACGCTGCGAAGTCAAAATCATTCTGGGAAAAAATGAATTGCTGGACATACAACAAATAAAGGAGGTGGGTGAAATGAAGTCAAAAGAAAACAGGTCAGCGAAGACGAGCGCGACATCTGATTTTCCCTCCTAGTCACAAGAGGGTGATGTGTTAACATGGGGAAGCAAGAGAAAAAACAAAAAACCGTTGAACGATATGCATATCAGTTTGGCACCATACTCTTCTACAGTCACAACCATTGTACCCCCAGAAAGTACTCCTGCCGCTCAGTGCCTGGCTGGAACCATTCCCACAAGAAGCACTTCAGATCGGAACCGCTCACTGCCCCCTACGTGGCTTTGACAGAGAAGGGAGATGTCTGCAGAGCCAACAAGACGATATAGAACCCTCCTCTTAGAACAGCCATTTAAACGTGTCCCATTTAATAAAAAGGTTCAGAGGTGAGCGTGAACTGAATGCAAAATGAAAGACAAACCGCAGCCAGTGTTTTTAAATATCTATGGCAACTGCAGCATGTTTCTCCAAACAATGAGCAAGCAAGGTGCGCTCTCAGCTGACAATGAGCATGAAAATGTAGGCTTGTGTGGGTGAAGGTGACGTACAGGGAGCAGCTGGTCACGCAGAGTGAAACCTGCGACTTCTTTCCCATGCAGGGCCAACCCTCTGAGTTCACTGAACATCACAATTTGAGGAAGGCAGCATCAGACATGCAAAAGTGGGGATTTTCTAACGTGGGAACCGAGCGTTGCAAAATAGTTCGCGATGTTAAGAATAGGGAATGAGCTACAGCATTTCCAAGTGCGCACCAAAAAAGGTTGTGACAAAAACACGATCAAAAACAATCCGTAAGTCCACACAACCACACTGTAGAGAATTTCATGTTACACTGTAGTGGATGTGCACAAATTGCAGGTGTGATGTAGGTCTGACCGGGCGAAGGTCTAAAGGGCCACGTGGCAGGGACTGACCTGCGCTGATTCATCTCGGCCTCTCCTCCGGCGTTCTTCCCCGGTCCCCAGCTGTGGCGGCGGAAGGGGGACAGCGAGCGAATAGATGAGCGAAGGATGGCAGCGCGCAAGGGCACCTCGGTCAAGCGGTCCTTCTCCTCCTCCTCAGCCTCTCCGCCCCGCACCGCCTCCGAGCCGCCTGTCGTGCCGCCTGCTGCCCCAGTGGAGGAGCAGGACAACCACACCTGACGTCGCCTGGTCCTCGTCACTGCCTCTTCCCCCTGAGGACCAAAGACATACAGTGAAAGAGCCCTCCAGGAAAACGCGATCCAGAGTGACCGCAAAAGGTCAGCTTCACACAGTCGAAGAGTCTTGTTCTCGTTCTAGTGTTGGAATCACTTTCCCTTTCTTTCCGAACGACGGACTCAGCTGACTGAACTCTTCCGTCAACGTGCCGCAAAAGCGCAGACTGATTCGGCACTGGAAACCATTCTCAATCGCGCCGGTTGCAGTCTTATGCTTAATTCCCCAAGACCTATAATATATCATAACCTCAGAAATGTGTGGTTTGTACAAATTATGCATAAAAACAAGGACCAGATAAATGATTCCCATTATTGCGCAATACTAGTTTCCACATTATAAGCGAAATTCGGTTCCAGACACTGAGCAGCGGATGCAGCGGCTGAGAGAAAAGAAGAGTTGACAGGCGTGGAAAAAAGCACACTTCCTGAACAAATGATTCGAAGTGACCTCGTTTAAAATTGAACTCCTTGCAGCTAACGACATGAAGGAACATAAACTGTTAGATTTCTGCAAACTGTGTCACAGAGCTTACAATATGCAAGGATCCCTCCCTGTTTCACTTACTTCTTATTACTGAACAGATGCATTTTTCACGCATCGTGACTCAAGAGCTGAAGATAACAGCGATATTCCAATGGTGTGCCACAAAGACAGGTACTGACAGAGGATGTGAGGTCATGAATTGTGAAAAAAAAGTGTTCGAGTATGTGGGGGAAGGCAATGAGGATTGAACCGTGGTCCATTCTGACTGGAACCATCACACTTCTTCACATGGAGAGAGGCATTTACGAGAAAAAAGTTTGTAATTTCACGACACATATAAACATTGGTTGGTACCAACAAGAAGCTATGATCTTAATGGAGGTGATCATGGTTTGGTAATGACAGGATTGACCTTCCTCAGGAGCAAACAGACACTCTGCAATTAAAATGTGCCGCTTCTGTGAAACGCTGTTCTGTAACATTTTCCTCCACCATCGCTGCCAATTGTCCTACGCAGCTGTCATCTGAGCAAGTAACTGGAAAGGGCTCTGGGAACACAGAGCCGTTTTGTTGGGACGTGGGGATGAAAGCCTTCTATTCATGCGCACCAAGAATGACTTCCACTAAGCGCGCCGAGAGGGGGTGGTAAGAAGTTTTAAAAAAAAAAAAAAAAAAAAAAGAAAAAAAAAAGGAGGGGTGGGGGTGAGGTCATAATTAGTGTGCTTGCTAGAAGTCCCTTGAGAGGGGCCACTGACATCACGGGAGAACAACGAAGCAAAGCCAAAGGTCTAATGAATGCCCCACCACCTCAAGAAAAGGTGAAAGGCATAGACGTGTCGGCTCATTTCCTGCTCAGAGTTATTAACCGAATGAACTGTCAATACAGAATATCATCAGAATATCCTTAGTAGACCAATACGGAGGAGGGGGTGTCCGATACTGCCAAGTCTCCGTAAATATACTTTAAATATAATAATTGTATAGACATTATAGATGCCTATATAATAGCATGTATATGAAACCAAAATATAGTGCTTGCCTGTATATATATATCCATATACATGCATATACACACACATATAGTTTGCTTTACGATATATATTACGTATTAGACATTAGAAAACAATAATACAACAAGAAAAAACTGCATGTTATGTAGTCTACTCCTAAGAAGAATCACTTTGCTCTTTGTTCATGTTTATTGACTGTCCCAGTAAGAGTTCAAGACCATTCGATGAAAAAATGTTTGCAGCACAGCACGGCACAAATTTCCGAGTGAACGATCTATGTTATTAGCCGCGTTCACGCCGCGATTGATGAAAAACATACACGTCGGCATATCGAGTACATACATATGATCCGTAAAATTTTGTCTGTTAAATCCCAATTAAAACGATGAGTTTAAGTACACACACACACACACACACACACATTTTCAGAACCGCTTGACCTATAGAGGGTTGCGGGGAACCGGAGCCTACCCGGCAACACAGGGCGTAAGGCCGGAGGGGGAGGGGACATACCCAGGACAGGACGCCAGTCCGTCACAAGGCACCCCAAGCGGGACTTGAACCCCAGACCCACCGGAGAGCAGGACTGCGGTCCAACCCACTGCGCCACCGCACCCCCTGAGTTTAAGTATTGTTCACGAAATGTACTGAAATTTTTGACTGGAATATACACATAAGGTTTTTAATTAATGTTCCTGTCAGCAGATGCGCTGTTACTTTATTCTTCGCATTTTACGCTCATTAGCTGCACAATAGGGAGTGATTTTGCTCTGAGAGAACTCATCTTTTCAGGAAACTGTCCAGACACACCTGCAGATGTTCTCTTGCTGGAGGGAAAACCGAAGAACACAATCTCACCTTCTTGAAGACGTTGTCCTCGATGGCGTGAGGGCTGAAGATGCCATCGGTGTCACTGCAGGAGTCCTGACGTGTGACAGACAAGGAGCTGTCTACACTTTGACGGGCTTCACACCGAGGTGATTCTGGAAGGATAGAGGGGCATTCTGACATTCTTGAACAGGCTTCCAAAACTTACGCAAAGCCGAGGACATCCTATCCATGGACCGTGGCCTTTATATTACCCGGAAACAACTAAACTGGTGTGAGAAAAAAAAGAATCTCCAAAGACAAGGAAATACAAAAAGGAGATTTAAAAAAAAAAAAAAAAAAAAATCTAAAAGACAGCAATTTCATCTCACGTGGGCATGAAAAAACTGAGTTTACAAACAGATTTTCTGTAATTCTCATTCATAAAAGGGAAGAAATATATTTCCTACAGCAAATATGGATTTTTTTTCCATTCTTAACTAACACAGTTGAAGCAATATTTAGCCTGTAAATAAATGACAGACAGCAGGGAGTCAAGGAGAGATCAAATGAAGGGATGGGGGTGAAAATAATAAATACATTTGATCAGAGGACATTAAGAGTGGCCAACAAGGTCACTGGAAAAGTACTGTTATACACGATCAACTAAGAGGCAGTATGATGTCTCCACACACTCTCTGCCGCACTGGCCTCTGTTCCTCTCTGTGTGGCGGGACCTTATGGCAGAAGTATGACAATTGCTCACGGGTCACACTGGCCACACAGACAATGGACCAATTAGCCAGGCTCCTCTGACAGACCACAGAGGCCAGCGGCTTCCCTCTAGACCCTGGAAGACACCTCCCACGACAGTGTCAGCTTTCAGAGGCTGCTCACGTCTGGCCCTCTGCCTGGATCCAACCGTTGAAGTTGCCAAAAAGGCTGAGCTCCCAAAGGTTCGCGAAGAGCGAAGGGGAACAACGCTACCGACGACACGGACAGCGAACGCCTCCGCAAATAAAATCACCGAAAAATATTCCGCATTTCAAACGCTGCGCGCGCCTATAAACGAGCCGGTTAAAATCTCCAAAATAGCGCGCGCAAATATTCCGTAAAATCCGACGGCGTCAGCTACATGAAGAAAAGGATACCGGACAGTTGAAAAAACTTTTTTTTTTTTTTTAATTTAGAAAATTCCATTTTTACTGCCCACAAGGCAACTTCTAAAAAACTGTTCTGTGTCATTATTTCTTACAGCGTATCAGACTATTTAAACTGGTGAATTCTCAGCAATTATATTGCAAAATGTGTTTTTATTAAGACATGAGCGCAAAGACATAAAGACTCTTGCCTGCAGCTGGCCCTCCGTTGCAATAGGAAGTTAATACAGTTTCAACAAGTGCCAATCATTAATACTCAATCTATAGTCAGTACAAAATTGAACTGAATTAAACTCCAGCAACAAGTTTGCCACGGCACAACCGTTTTTCACCGAATCGCCTTGTCTGAATATTATACAGTTCACGATAAAATGTAGAGGAATAATGTGTGTTACACAACACCTGGGGACATCTACGTCACCAGGGGTCGGCAACTTTCCGCATTAAAAGAGCCATTTGGGCCCGTTTCCCACCAAATAAAACCCACCTGAAGCCGCAAACCCAGTTTGATCCCTAAAATGAAGAAAATATATAGTTTCATTACACTTATGCTATGTATATAAAGACTATGATTTGTTACATTTATGAAATAAAGGAACTACAAAGAGAAAACGACTGACATTTTATTTCTAAATTATCTGTAACAACCAAAACAACAAATTCTTTTGAGCTCTAAAAAAATAGACACTGGCACGTATAAGTTTATTTATCCCTTATTTGTGGATTTTTTTTTTTAAAAGAAATCAAAAGAGCAAACAAATGCCAGTTTATTCTAAAGGTTGCCGTCATCGGTTGATTTCCTCAGTCGCGTAGCTACAGCAGTCAACCGCCAACCTGAATATAAAACATAACTACATCAGTTCAGGGTCCATTATAAAAATATATATTTGCAAAATAATAACTCATTAAATGATTTCGTTCACTTGGTTAATGTGACTTCTGCTCCTGAACCTCACTGCACATCTGATTAATATCAGGGCTGTAAGACGCCACTTTGATCTTCATGCAAGCCGTCATCCGTGAGGGGGTCAAAAGTTTAAGACAAGTCACTTGCCGGGCGGCGACAGGTGACGCATACAACGGTATCACCCAATACAGAGCTGGGACGCAAATTTTGATCGACAAAATATTACAACGTTTCATTTTAATGCTACAAGATCACCTTAATCTCCAAAATAATAACTATTACATTGATAAAACTAACTAAATAATAAAATAATTTCAATAAAATAGCCATTTATTCACATTATTTTTTCAAAGCCGCGGGGAGCCACGGCAGAGGGATGAAAGAGGATGGGGGTTCGATCCCCCTCGGTCTGTGTGGACCTTGAACGCTCCCACCGTGTCTGTGTGGATTTCCAGTGGGTGCTCTAGGTTTCCTCCCACAGTCCAAAGACATGCTGGTCAGGTGCGTTGGTGACTCTAAAATCACCCATAATGCGTGAGTGACAAGGTGCGCTACGAAAAAATATACTGAACAGAATTTAAGATATTTTGAAATCGTACTCCATATAGATGACATACTGTACACTTTAACATGATTAACTAAAGTTATATTTGAACGTACGGTACAAAATATGTACGTCCGTACCAATCCACGAGTATGATTATGGATGTTTATGCCCATGTAGGCTAAGCCCAAGATACAGAAAGGAGCAGCAGAATCACAGGGCTAAGGAGAGCATTACCCTGGGAACAGAAGGGCCGTTCCCACATCCAAGGCCCAGCAGTGCCCTTCCGGTTGCCAGAGCACAGGAGCTCTCAGAAAGTGCTCTGCAAGCATCTCACAGGAGCACAATTCACCCAATGGAGGAAATGGGTGCTGCACGTTTCTCCTGCTCTCTGTTTTGAACCCTGCCACAGTCAAGACGTGCATTGACCAGCTCTGGATCCCACCCCCACAAACATCTTCTTTGTGCGCTGCCATACTTTTTCCCTCCTTCTGATCAGAACACCACTGCCCAGCTACAGCGAATCATCACCGAGTCCCTTGGAGGCCCTTCTGAAGCACCTCACTCTACCAAAAAACATGCCACTTTTGTGGACACACACACACACATTTTCTGAACCGCTTGTCCCATACGGGGTCACGGGGAGCCGGAGCCTACCCGGCAACACAGGGCGTAGGGCCGGAGGGGGAGGGGACACGCCCAGGACGGGACGCCAGTCCGCCGCAAAGGACCCCAAGCGGGACTCGAACCCCAGACCCACCAGAGAGGAGGACCCGGTCCAACCCACTGCCCCTCATATGACAACCAAACAACGCTATCAAAACACGCTGTCCGTTGTGCAGAGTCAAATACACACAACGCAACAAAACTGACAATGTAGCTTGGAAAACTTAGAAATGATGTGGAGAATAGCACAAGGGTCAGAGGAGGCAAAGTTTAGGCTCTTACCTGGGGATCCGGAGCTCCGAGGCCTATCCAGCGCGCCGGGTTCTGCACATGCATCGTAGGAGTAAAAAGTTTCCTTCTCCTTGTGTATCTGAGAATAAAAAAGAGGAAGAGACAGTGTGAAACCAAGTCAGCTGACTATTTTCTCAGATCATCAGTAAAAAAACAACTTCATTAGTCAAAACGAATGAAACATTCATCTAAAACATAAGTTACACTTCCTCACAACCCTAGGCCTTCTGTGCAGTAATAAAGATACATATAAATATTTATGCATATAAAAGTAGTGATTAAAGGCACGTATAAAAAACCTTATTCGTTCAGGGGAAACTTTTATACAGTATTAATGAAAACACAACATAAAAAAATAACAAAATGTATATTTAGGTGTAGCACGGTGGAACCACAGGTAGCACTGCTCCTGTGCTGTGTGTTCATACGTGGTTTTGAATTCACCTCAGTCTGTGCAGTTTGCATGTTCCCCCCCATGTTCATGTGGGTTTCCTCCAGGTGCTCTCGTTTCCTCCCACACTCCAAAGACGTGTTTTAGGTACACTGGTGGTGAAGCTGCCCGTAGAGTGCAGCTACGTGAGTGAGAGAGTGCGAGCGATTGCAATGGACTGGTGTCCTGTCCAGGGTGTACCCTGGCTCACACCATATGCCTCCAGGATGGGCTCCAGACCGCTACAGCTACCGCATCAACTGTGCACTGGCACAGTGGATACTGATAGTTGATGGATGGACGACGGACAAGAGCGGAAAGCCCAAATCAAAGGCATGCTTGGGAAAAGTCAGACGTGTGACTGAAAATCAGAGGAGAGAGGATACTCTCCCAGCAGCCAGCTTCAGCTCGGAGAAGATAAGATCAGGATTCAGTGCACCCTGTGGACCCAGTACGGATGCCGCTGTAATACGCTGCAGTCGGACAGAACCGCAGCCACCCCCACCGACACCTGCAGGTACAATCCCAGAGAACGGCCCCCACCCACCAGCGAGCCATATGCAGCGAGCACCTACTCCAAAGCGGTTTAACAAAGCTCGGCGGACACGCCTCGAGCATTCTCCTCACGCACATCTCACAGAGGCGGGATTCTACCGGACACAGGCAGCCATTATTCTCCCCCCGCGACCCGCCCCTCCGGCGTGGAGCGACACAGGTTCCCTACCCGGCCGGATCAGCGCCCACACACCGAGGCGCCTCGACAGCTGCGTGTATTCGCAACAGAGGGACACAAGACCCCTCTTGTCGCCTTTTACACGCCACAATGGCTTTATTTTCTCGAAAAGGGCCGCAGAAAAGATCTTCAGAAATAAATGAGATTTAATGTCTTCAACAAACATGCTGGGCATCACAAAAGGCGCCTGTTTAGCGAACGGCAGTTACGGGGTTTGTACGACTACAGGCGCACTCAGCAAACATCCCGGAAACATTCACACGTCAAAATGCTGCACGCAGAGAAAAGCCATAAAAAAAAAAAAAAAAAAAACGACGATAAGCGAGTTTAAAAAAAAAAAAAGCGACACGTCTATCGGCGGAACGTACAGTCTATACAACAGGAAACACCTCACGGCTCTAAAAATACACACGCAAGTCTTGACAGGTTTTCCTTCGTTCACGTTCAATGGCAAAACTGGGCTTTTGACATGCATTGCAACGCGCTGAGAATGCACCAAAATATTTTCTGGTTTGACGCATCACCCACGAATAGATTTATGGAGTCGAGTGTGAATGCGGTTCCTCCGCAGTCCCCGCTCACTTTTGCTTGATCATGTTGGCTGTGGCTACAAACATAAATACATTTGCCAGGTCTGCCCCTTAAGGTGACCATATAAGACCCTATGATCAGAAAATAAAAATAAGGGCTGCAATTTAAAAAAAAAAAAAGTTGGACAATGAAGCAATCTGGACATGAATGCTACTCTACCTTATTGTGGAAAGGTGCGCACAGTGATCTATGTATAAAGCATTTCACATTCAATATATAGTATGGCAGTGTAGGCAGCATGGTGGCACAGCAAGTAGTGCCTGGGTGGTGTGAAAGAATGGGGGTTCAATCTCTGCTCGGTCTGTGTGGAGTTTGTATGTTCTCCCCGTGTCTGCGTGGGTTTCCTCTGGGTGCTCTGGTTTCCTCCCACAGTCCAAAGACATGCTGTTCAGGTTCCCCCATAGTTTGTGAGTGACATGGAGAGAGCGTCTTCCACTGATGTATGGATGAGTGACCCATTGTAAGTAGTGTATCTAGCAGTGTAAGTCACCTTGCTGAACAGGGTGTGTGGGCTAGTAGCACTACATGGTATCCATTGTAAGTCACTTTGGAGAAAAGCATCTGCTAAGTGAATAAATGTAATGTAATGCTTGCAGCTCACTAGTCTTAAACCACACTGCACTACAACAGGAAATGTATCAGCATAGAGGAAACACACTGTCAGATTGACCTGGTCTTTACTCAGATCCTCAGAGGAAAATGTGAATTCATTTCTCCATTACATTATGACTTACAATGAATACTATGTAGTGTTACCAGCCATATAAATAAATGTAAATGTAAAGCAGCTAAAGCATGTAGAAAACGTACTCCACTCTGGTGTATGTTCCACCATCTCCGACAAGAGTGACGAAATGCATTCGTTCCTCGCTTAACAAAGTTAAATGGTTCTGTGAAATTACCGTTAGGCAAATTATATTTATTCATTTAGCAGACACTCTTCTCTGATGCGACACACATCTCAGATAAAAATACAATGAGCCCGTTACATCGCCAGAAGGATATGGAGGATATATATAGAAAATAACATAATCTTATGGAAAACAATCACTTCCTGGATGAAGAACAAGTAACCTGAAATTAATTTAAAAAGCAAGTTAAGGGCATTTTTATGTTTGACATAGACAGACTGGAGCTGCTTGTCCCAAGCGGGGGTCGCAGCGAGGTGCAGGGCTGGAACGAGAGGGGACACACCCAAGAAGGGATGCCACTCCATCACAAGGCACCCCAAGCAGGACTCGAACCCCAAAACCACCAGAGAGCAGGACCTGGCCAAAACCGCCACACCACCGCACCCCCCCTTGTTTGACAATAACATCACCATATTTCACTGTATTTGTGAGAAAACATGTTAAATCTTAAAATTTTTATGTTTTCATTTCATTATTAATTAACAGGGGGGCGCGGTGGCGCGGTGGCGCAGTGGGTTGGGCCACAGTCCTGCTCTCTGGTGGGTCTGGGGTTCAAGTCCCGCTTGGGGTGCCTTGCGGCGGACTGGCGTCCCGTCCTGGGTGTATCCCCCTCTCCCTCTGGCCTTACGCCCCGGGTTGGCTCCGGTTCCCCGCGACCCCGTATGGGACAAGCGGTTCTGAAAATGTGTGTGTGTGTGTGTGTGTGTGTGTATTAATTATCAATAACCACCTGTCCAATGCAGTGGTCCAAAGTCTTCATGGGGTGCGCAGGGTGTTAGCCACGATACACAGCACACTGGACAGACATTTTCAAAAATCAACTTCATTGTGATTCCACCTATCGGTGAGTTACACATACAAGGGAAACAAACTTCTATACAAAAAAATTTTGTGCTATATCTCTTATGTGGCACAGAGGTCCAAAGAGATACAGCACAAAATTTTGATAATTTGGCTCACACGTTTGTGATATAAAATAACAAAGTTCCCAAGAACTCTTTCCATGTCCCTATTCCCTGCAAAGCACATAGACACTATATTGCAGCAGATGATGTTTCGTGTTCAAAGCAAGCATTTTGATGCTGGATGGTCTTCATTTGATTGAAAGATTAAGGCGTTATTTACACTAGTAAGGGTAGACTGTTTCTATGTTTGTGGAACATGTGTCTAAGGGACAGCTGGTAGTATAGTGGTTCAAGTAACTGCCTTTAGACCCCAAGGTTACAGGTTTGAGCCTTACCTCTGGCTGTGGTACCCTTGAGCAAGGTACTTACTATGAATTGCTCCAGTAAAAATTACCCACCTGTATAAATGGGTAAATAATTGTAAGCTGCTTTGTAGAAAGGCATCAGTTAAATAAATGTAAATGTGTAACTGAGGCAGCATGAAGGGAGGAGGGATATCACAACTTACGTTGACATTTATTCATTCGGCAGATGCTTTCTAAATCTTTGCCAGCAGGTCCCCGAGAAGGAGACAAGAGTGTCCCTGTTGGAGATTTACACTTTGCAAACCGCCTCTGCTTCCCCACACAACACCAAGTTTCACATGCACTTTGACTCCGTCCTCTGTCCCGCTCCCAAAAAGAACACGATGATCTAAGTAGCCTAGTTAATAGTTTAAGGCTTTTAGTTTATTTCTATAAAGAATCAAAGGACCGGGGCTTCAAATCCGATGCATATGGTGAAGGAAACAAACTGACTGTACTTAAGAATCACATGTCTGCAGCTCTCTCGCTTTCTCCTAATGTAATGCACACATTGCATTTTCTATGAGATGTATGTCGCTTTGGAGTAAAGCATTTGCTAAATGAATAAATGTAAATGTAACAATAAGAAAATTTCACCTATTCTGTAGAACTCTTGATCACCGTACCCTGAACTGACACAGCAAAAATTACCCCGCTGGATAAATGAATAAATAATTGTTAGTAGCTTAGAGACAGGAGAAAGGTAGCAGTTAAATAGATCAGTTGTAATTGTAACGTATTGAAATATTATTGATTGTAACATTGTGATGAATTTGTAAGTCTGATGTATGGGAAAAAAAAGGGTATATATTTCCACAAGCTGTTAGTTATTTTTCATTGTACGGGAACCCCTGAGGGGTTAGTGTAATTAAATAATTGTACCGATTCCCTTCCAAAATAGGGAAATAGTATACGGCACCTCAAAAGAGGATAGCATTTAAGCCTAATTAAAGCTGTGGTTGCACCAGTTTCTGAAGAAAACACTTGGTGGTTTTTGATTTTTCGCTGTGACGTAGGCTCATGAAGTCAATACCGCTTTGTTGGAATGGCAGGAAATGCTTGATGCACTTGGGCTGAAGTTTGTGTAGGCTGCTCAAACGGGCATGTTGTTGCAATGGCATCAGCGCATATCTGCGCTCCGGCGCGGGTTTTTGCCCTTCCTCCGTCCTCGTCGGCCGGGAGTACGGGAGCTACGGTCCTCCGCGGCCCCCATAGCCATCCTGGACAGCCCTAACTGACAATGGACAAGGCTCCATTGAGGACCCTTCCCACAGTGGTTGTGAGCGCAGTGTTCAACCCAAGAGTGCTGGGCGGTGAGGGAACACTGCGTCGTTGTTCTGCAGCGAGGCCCTGGGCCCTGGCTTTAGCAGGGGCAGAAACACACAACCTTCTGGTGCAAATTGTGCTTCCCACAATCTACTGCACTGCCGAACAAATACTGCCGAAGGCGAACGCATCTGCTCAGAAGAAATATTGTGTATACAGTGTACTAGATGTTGGAATAAATTTACAGTTTCGATTAATATCTAACCATGCTAAAGGAGGCTTAAAAATTATAAAAGAGCCTGCAAAATATCAGTGAATGTTATAATGGGCTTAGCCGACACCGATGCGAAGTACTCATGTGTTTCTTCCCTTAACGCACGTGTAGAGCCGAATGTTCTGCTAGAGAAATTCAACTTCGATTCAAATACCTTGATTAAGAGCACAGCCGTTCATATTCTTAACCGCTGTTCAACTACTGACCCAAAGCTGGATTTACATGCAAAAACATTAAATAAAGAGATGTACCATATTTTCTTGACACTTTGTTATCAGGAACGTTTTCCCCTTAACACTGTCGTATTTTAAGTTTTTTATGGGGGTTTAAAAAATGAACAAGCTACCAAACCATTTAGTTAAGAGAGGCCTTAAGGACTGAAGATGACCGGGGCCCTAGTTTCCCGGTTCCTCTTCGTTTGGTCAGACGGTTAAGATTTATTCCTCATGATTGTTATGTGTGTCAAGATTCAAAATGATCTGATACAATTCAACACAGTACAATACAGAATAGAAAAGGCTAAATTAAAAAAAAAAAAAATTAAAAAAACCTAAAACGATTCACCTGGACCGTACAATGACGCATAGCAAGTCAGGCCCCAAACTGACGACGTCCCCCATTCCTAACCACGTTAATACTGGGAGTCAAAAGAGAAGCAAATAAAAACACAGATGGTTGCAAAATGAAAGAGCAAAGTCTTCCGCGCGTGAAAAAAGCGGAGGGCAAATTCCTCAAACAGGTCCACGGTTAAGCGCTCTGGTAGGTAGGCAAACAGAAAAACAGCTGAAAAATTAAGAGAAACTGAACAATTAATAGGGGTCTATAAATAGCTGCCGCTGTCCAGGACAGCATCGTGGTTGCCATGGGCTCACAGCAACCATCTGAGCAATGTTTGTTTTCCTGGCTCGAAAGTGTGCAGGACTCCAACTCGAGTGCAAGTGTGAGAATCGGGATTTCAAACGACTGGCTGTGTTATGAAGTCATCTGGCTGTCCGCCCATTTCCACCAGACCGCCCAGGACAGGAGCCAAAGGAAACCGTTAGGAGCGGAGTGCCTTTCCCAGACTGCCACCAAACTCGTCCCATCCCCACCCTCCTCCCAACGAGGCTCTGCGGCGCACCGCTGGACCCGGCCAGCAGCAGACTCGAGAGGAGCAGGAACGACACCGAGAAGGCGGTGGAGGAATTTCGTCAAGAGGTCCAAGCATTTTTACCTTCTGACTCGGCACAATATTACTGCGATGCCGAGGAGATACTTTAAGTGGAAGGAGCTTGCGTGGCTCACCGTTCCGTGCCACCCGTCGAAAAAGCTCAACGTACGTACTTCAGCCGGTAATTCAAAGGTACTGCGGCAGGGCCTCGACACGACAGTTTGAGAGAGAGAAGCACGCCTGCTGTCATGTGCTTATTGACAGCGTGCAGAGGAGAAAAAAAAATCGAATGAGGCCCCTGTCTGTGCTCTAGACGCTAAAGTTAGACAGCAGAGCGCTGGAGGCGCACGGAGGGTATCGGGCCTTTCTAATCGAAAAACTGTTCTATCAAAGTGCTCCGGGTGCTTCTGCTCGTGGCACTTGCGGACAGATACGGGACCCAGACCGCTAAGTATATATTTACCGCTCTACCATTCCCAGTAGCTGGCATTCCTCTGCTGTTCGCACGCCGCAAAGAATGAGAAGAAGTCTGGCGTTAAAGCAGAAATGCAGAGCTGCTTGGAGGAGAGGATGACTGAATTGTTCCATCAGGCACCAGTGTGACTTGCCAGTCACAAGACACACCTCCCTCGAGTGCGACGGACGCCGCGGTCCGGCCTCTTCGACTTGGGTTCATTACAAAACATATCTCTGCCACTGTTATTAACAGTACTGCTACAACACTAAGTCATCGTCGCCATTGTCGCTGTCGTCGTCATCATCATCATCATCATCTCAAATGTTTACAGAAGTACACGTGACCAAGATTGTTACTTAGATTGTTGTTGTTGCAAACAGAGATGCCTATGAAGGAAATGCGTGTCGGTCATTCCTTTATATTCCAAAAGGTCTCCTCTTGAGTCTTCGAACGCCGTTTCAACCGAAAACAAAACTCCAAGAAGAAGGCAGACCGACCCGTGGGATCAGGTCCGTGAGCCACCGCTGCACGGCGAATAACAAGTCTCCACCTCACGTGATGCTTGAGGCTGCTTTGACAGGGCTCCTATCTGGATGTTGTTACTTTGCGCCGCTGCACGCGAAAGAGTCGTAACGGATCTGAACCAAGGGGTTCCAAAGCTGAAGCCAAATAGGAATAATATTTGGGAATGCAAACTTAAAAAGATGCATTGTTTGCTCGAATACTTACTATAACAGAGCAGAACTTTTAAGAAAGTACTTTAAAGTATAACGCAGAACGTTATGGTGAAGAACAAGTCGAAATTTTCGCTGTTCGTCATACGTAGGGCAGCTCCTACATATGGCTACATATGGATTTCAAAGCAAGGGGAAAAAGTCAAGTCGTACCTTTATGAGAACCACGTCCACAGCCCTCTCCCCCTTCGCACACAAACTGTACCTCCGCTTGTGTCGCTCGTACATCGTGTCCACGGACGGAAAGAGGCGGAGGAACGCAAAAAGGCGCTAGATCCCAACATTAAGTCCAGACTTGAGGAGCCCTGCTAGAGTGAAGCTCGGGGAGGAAGATGGGCTCCCACAGCCTCGCATCTGTGCCGAGGACCAGCCCCTCGCGCTCAGCCCGTGCGCCCTCCCCTTTCCCTTTCATTCGCAATGTCTGGCTCCTTCCAAACCCCCGCACACACACAACACACACACACACACATGCATATGCTCAACCCCCCCTCCGTCCCTCCGTCCCTCCCTCCCTCCCAGGCTTTCCAGTCCCATGTCTCTCAGTGAAAATCACAGCTATGAGCTCAGTTCCTGAACAGCAGGGAAGTCCATCCGCTGGGACACGCTGATAACGGAGGGCCTTTGCAATGCCCACAAAAGTGACAAGGGAACCTAAAGGACTGAACTTGTCCGTGAAGTGTGGCGGGGCATCGCTGCGCCCTGCAGGGGAAACTAAATGAACTCCTCAACGGGGGAAAACCTGGCCAACAGTGAACTTTCTTCATTAAATGTTTAATTATTACGAACGATATGGGACAAACTTCAAACGGAGTTTTAAAAAATACGTTATACATAAAATCGTTACTTGCAGCGCTGACCACAGATGAAGGGTTTTGCAGCATATCACACTTTGTGACACAATGAATGAAATACATTCAAATAGCAGTAGCGTTAGAACGAAAGACGTGTGCGATGCATGCAAGAAGGAAATTCTACACATCTGCAAGGAACCATCTACTGACTAACAGCTGACACCATGGAAATCATTTCAATCTGTGCAGCTTGAGGCAGGAGGGTCCGTTTTACAGGGATTCTCTCGAATGAATGTGTGTAGGCTGGTGAACAGAATAAAGCTCAAGAATTTGGAAAAGCGCAATCCGAGCCAAATTTATTTAACCACTTTTTCCCCGCGGGAGCGCAACAAACTTTATATCCCGCGAGGCGAAAACAAATCGGCGACACAACCTTTTCGAAGCAAGAGCTTCTCGCTTGTCCACTTTATTGCGTGTGCACGTTTTTCCGACATTGCTTGAATATAACAAACTGCCAGATTAAAGTCATCTGTAGATAATTCTTTACTACGCTAAAGACCAATATTGGGGGAAGTAATAAAAACGCTGTTGTACCTGTTCCCATTCTTAAAGGATGAAACCCATTAACCCTCCACAAATACACATTTCCTTGCAGAATTACAACTTCTTTCCACTGTGTTAAAATCTGATCGGTTACAAAGCGTTCGCCGGTGTGTTGTGGGGCTCTGAAAAAGCGGTCGCCTCTGTTCGAGTCCTGTTCCACACACACACACACACACACACACACACACACACACACTGCCACATGGCTTCCTGTGTTCAAGCCCATGCCCCACCCCCCTCAAACCTGACCTCCCAGTGTAAACACTTCCACATTTCCTCCAGGGGAGCCCGTGCTTACAGGTCCCACTTCTACTTTCACGCACAAGGCACAAAGGAAAGCACGAAACCCAACGGCCCAAGAACAAACGGCTGCCGAACCGGCAACAACTGGAACAAATCGCAGACAGTCGTAACAAAAAATGTTGAATTCCAACTGGGCGAAAGCATTAACATTTTCGGTTGCAGCCTTCGAGGCGTCGCAGACCGGTGCCACGGTAGCTTTCCCGACCGTCTGCCCCTGCAGGACTCGAGCGCTTTAAGAAACTAAATAAAAAAACTGCACGTTTATCACGGTAAAATCCATGAGGCAGCACTTTGCTTGTGGTTAGTTTAGGGGAAAGTGCAACGTCTCTGAGACGAGAACCATTTGTTTCCGAACGAAAACACTCGCCGGCCGCAGCGTGCCTCCCGTGCAGCCCTTTCGTTGCCCCTTGACACGCCAACGGGGGTCAAGGTGAAGATCTCAAGAACCGTTGACTTCGGTAGAGTCTTGCACCACTTCAGCGATATGATAATGAGACACTGCCGTCGATATCCGTTCAAGCTCTGCGTCAGCGACGGCGACGCATGCCGCAAAGACAATTTTATGAGAAACTCTGACGGTATGTCATGAGGAGAAGAGGACGTGTCGTCAGTGAACCCTACCGAGGGAACCCGGACAACCCGACAGGCCGCAGGTTCAAATACACGTATGTGCGAGACGGGACGCTCGATGGGCAAACGCGAGCAGCTGAGCAAAGGTGTTCTTCCAGCACCTCCTGAAAGAAAACCCAAAAAGCCCGATCAGACTGCCAGGAATTTACCGCCGAGGGATCTTTGAAGTGCGCTGCGCCGATAGAGCTCCTAAGCCCAAATGCAAACAGACAAGACGTGCCGTTTTAACGCGCCGGATTTGCATAGCCAACCAAGGAAACACAGATCCTATTTGTTCACTCCACTTCAAAGCAGAGCAATTTGCAGACGCTGCAGCGCCATGCGGACCCGCCGAAAGAGCCGAAGGCAAAGAAAAGATGTTATCTCTTTGGGGACTCGTTCCGGATCATTTGTGGCAACTCCTGCATCGCTTCCAAAAGCAGGAGAGATACGGAGCAGCATACCTGACACATCTGGAACATGTTATACTCGAACGGAACACAAGGGGGTGCCTGAGCACATTCCAGAACCCTCCGACTTTGCCAGAGCAAGCATCACGCATGCCTTTAAAGACTTTTTTCCAGGCCTAGGGCCCAAGCTACTTCCAGACCATGAGGATTTTAAATGGCGATCACGCCTCTCCGTTCTGTTCATTTCCTTCTATTGCACAGCACAAACTGCACAGAGAAGAACGCGTGCGGAGATCTGGTTATGGTAGAGCCGGCATTAATGCCTAAGAACCCAAGTGCCGAATTTAGCCTCCGCCTTTCACATCACGTATCTCACACCCACAACCCTACAAAGGTCAGCAAAACATTCAGCACCAGATGTCTCCATCATCAGATGACCTAAAGCACCCAGTTGCTCTCTTGGCTATTATCTGGTTACCCCCATTCACAACCACGCTTTGACATTTCGTGCGCCTCACTGGTGGCACTCAGTCTGAAACAGCAGCCTGGAGAGACAGCCGGGATGTGAGTGAGCAGGCCCATGCGATCGCTAACCTCCGACACCTGCTCCTGCAGCTCCCGGCTCAGTGCGCACGATAGAGGCTCCCACTGGCAGATCCCTCCTCTTTTCTATACTAACCTTGGCTGTTCTATACCTCCTGAAAATTTCTGAAGAACAGAATCTAAACACTTTCAACTGCATTTATTCACTGAGCGCACGCTTTTCTCCAAAGCAAATCGGAAACAAAAGCACATTTCAATATCAGATGAAGAGAAAGATGGAGACACTTTAAACCAGTGTATGATGCACGAGCAGCTGCATAGAGAATTCGTAGAGGAGCTACATAAATACGTAGAACTACACAGAAGAAATGTGTTCCGGGTTACAAACGCTTTTGGAACCATGGTGAGCTGAGGCGCCCACCTTCCAACGCGATGTAATGCATTTCCCACTTTATTTTTGAGGTGGGAGGACCGGGGTTGTGACACTGCTATGCCAAAGGCTCCAGAAAATTACCGTATCCTAATAGTCTGGTACAGAGTTCATTCCACACTAAATTATACTTGATTGCGAGCAATGCTAAAAAGGAAGAGAGGGAGGAAGAAAGAGGGTGAGACGGCAAGAAAGAGACAAATATAGAGAGAAAGGGACACAGAGTGTATGTGTTTGTGTGTACAATGCTCAGTTGTGAGGATCTGATGATATCTAATTGCAGAATAGGACAATCTTGAATACAGTTATTCAATTAAAAGAGGATTACAATCAAGCACCTTCAGAAAACATACATAAGAAAGTACAGCACTACACAAACAATACAATTCTAATCCAAAGATTTAAACTACTGTATTGACCATGGTACCGTAATTTAGAAAACCATTTAAAAATGCTATATACTTTAACATTTCATTTTTAAAATTGCACTGTTAGGAATTCAGCCTTGGGGCATCCAATTAAACTGCCACCGTTGTAATAGCCCACATTTCCTGGCCAAACTCAACTTTGCCACAGGACACCCTAAAATTTAAGCCATAACTGCAATCATACATTCATCTAACAAAGTTCTGTTACTTGTATCTATGTGGTTTGCTACTGGTGTGTCGCTTCTCTAAGTACAGAATACGTGTACTAGGAAATTGGAAGTTGTGCTTCAATCATCGCGTGTACATGTCCAAGCTCTCTTTCTGCTCTAAGATGCACTTTTGTTCACCCTGAGTTGTATTTTACTTTGGAGAAACATACTGGTTAACTGCATACATGTAAATGTGACATAAATATTTAATGATGAACTATGAAACGATTACAAGGGTGGGCTCTGTTAGCCAGTCAAGAAGAGGAAAGAATTAGAAACACTAAAGCGCCCCACAGGAAGATGACACGGAAGAACCATGCACAACGATGACCCTTGTTGGTGTGGAAGCATCCTGGAGTTAATCAGGGACTTCCATCCTCTGTGCCTCCGCCATGGGTGGAGAATCCCAGAATAATGACGGCTCTGTACTCGGCCACCGTGCACTGTGAGCTACGCTCAACAGAATTTCCCACGTGCACCAACCTGACCCCTCTAGGTAGGTCATATGCCAGTTTGAACCGGCATCGTAGACAGGGTGGCGCCGAAAAAGGGTCAGGCATACATAACATAAAACATCAATTTCTGTTTTTTTCTTACAAGATTCCCAAAAATAAATCTTTTTTCCCCAATGCAACAAGCCAAACAAACCGGCAGAACTGCATCCCCCTGATTCATACTCAACAAACACAGCTAATTACTCTGCCAGAAGCTTGGTTTTCAGCTATGGTGTTCAGACCTACAGACTGTCACCGCTAACCCTAAAAGGTTATCTATAATAATAATAATAAAAAAAAAAAACAGGTGGAATTTACCTCCATTGAGTCACCTATGTCAGTTCCCAGGGAAGAACTCGGTGCCCTTTGACCGCCCATCATATCTTCCACTGGTACGGAGTCCCCCTCTGCATTGAAGAAGTAGAGATGACCAACCACCAATGACCAGAATAGTTATAGTAACTATCGCAGCAAAAATGAAACATTATTAATCAAACTGATTTTAGCGAACTCGTGATTAGGAGTATTTTTAAGTGCATAACTTATGAACGGAGATGAAATGATACATTTAAACCTCTTACACGGAGATTGGATATTTATGCTGGAAACAGCCTGTTTTGAAGGACTTTTGCAATTCTTGTGACAATAGAAGAAAATTACTCTTGTTCTCCAGTGTCGCAACCACAACACAGCGCATCGAGGTCCACTTAAATAGAAGATGTTCTTTAGAGTACACGTTTCCTGAATGTGCAATGAGGTCACTAGTTACCAGGGTTATACCACAGTGCAGTTTACTTTGTTACAGGCATCCCCCTGCTCTATGTTCAGTGTGATGAAGATCAAGCTTTCTTCAAAATCAACAGCTCAACCTGAAATGACTGTATGCGGTGGCACATATGCAAAAATTGTCACTGATCTATCTGCAAGAGGGGTCTGCTGCAGGATATTAGATGTGTCCTATACATACTGTAGGTCTACACTCACCCATAGTGAAAGAAAAAAATATAGTTTTAACATAATCCTTACAGAATCATAAATAACATAACATAAATTACCTTAAAATGTGAAATATTTCACTTTACTGTCAGTGTAAATATCAACAGTAATCAGTAAAGAACAACATTCTTTTAAATGAGAAAACAGCAGCGCTCTTACCTTTTAAAGGGCTGGGTTGCTGACCCCCGTCCTCATTCCTCACAGGTTCGCCACAGGTGTCCGAGCAGTGAGCTTCTTCAGACACCTCATCTACCCTCTGCAGTATGTCAGGAAGCTCCAGACCCCGGCCTAAGTTGCAGAGTGGCTCTGTGAGGGTGAAGAGATCTTCGCCCAAGTCACGCTCCTCAGAAGCGGCCATCTCAGAAGTCGGTTGCAGGGATGTCACTGGCGCAGCTGAGTGCCCATCTGCAGCGATCTCATTTGCATCGTTTTCCATATTCGTCTGCTGTGTACACTCCTCTGCCTTATATCCACAAGTTGCCATTTCCTCTGCACCGCCAACAGATCTCTCCTTGGGACCTTCTAACGCTTCCTGGAAACTCATTTGCTCCAACTGACTATCGTTTACAGACAAACAAGAATGAGCAACCACCTCAGATTCTGAAAGCTCAGGAGTACTCTCCCATGTGGCCAGAGGGACGTCTCCATTCGTTGGCTCAACCTGCACCTTGACTAGCTCCTCTGACTTCGCCTCTGCAGCTAGCTGGCCTTCCAAGTGAACATCATCTGCCACTGTTTCTGCATTTGACTGTGTCTCTGTGTGCAGAAACCCCTGGACACCCTCCTGACCATCCACGTTACTCTTCCACTTAAATTCAGACTCCCTGTTACCATCGGTCAAGTCACAGCAGCTCCCAGACACTTCTAGACAGCTTCCATCATTGTCTGTTATAACTAAAGTGTTTGGGCAAGGCCCTACAGATACATCTTCTTTAAGCTCTGTACCCAGCACCATGAGGGACTCCTCTCTGCAATCCACCTCTTTCTGGAGCTCAATGGTACCTTGTAAAGGAACTTGACAATCAAGAAGCAAGCAAGCATTCTCCATTTCAAAAGCCTTGCTCACGTCATCTACCATTTTTACCTCCTCTTCAGGTTTGCACAGTGATTCTTCTCTCACTTCTATTGCTTTACAGTCCTCAGGAAAGTGAAAGACCTCATTCATGGAACTGCAAACAGACTGGAAGGAGTCCCCGCCAGTGGATGCCACACCGGCAACTAGCAAGTTTGAATCTCCAGCATCAACTTCTATGCAGGGCCCTCCTTTGTCATCCATTGCCTCCAAGCTGGAACTTGCCTCCAGCGAGAAGAGGGAAGTGGCTCCTCCTTCACTGGATGGTTCTTCCTTACACTCTGACACAGAGTCAGGTGTCTCCCCAGGCCCTGGTGCATCCTCTGCCATGTGCCCTGTGGGCTTTAGTGACAAGCGGAGATCACACACAACCAGATCACTGCCTGATGACATCAGTTGAGGTGGGTGATTCCCTATGTTCGCAGAACAGCTGTCATCCTCTGTTTGTCCGACACACTCTGCTGCACATTCGGCCTCAAGCAGAAGAGCCACCGTGCAGCTTGATGCAGTACTCCTGCCGGTTTGATCGGCAAGGTGTGTTGTCTCGGTCAATAGTTCGGAGCAGACGGTACCATATTCAGACATTTGTTCAGTTTCTTCAATCTGATTGTTCTTCACTTCAGCGTAACTGCACTCATTCTTGTCGGGAAAATGAAATGCAGTTGTCTCCTTATTTTGCTCAGCTGCCTCACATTTAACTTCTGGCCCATGGAGCATCTGGCCTGCAGGCAGTGAACAGGGACCCTCTACGTCAATCCCTTCAGCGTCCACCTTGCCAGTGTCTCCCTTGTCATTCTCCAAACTAGGAGGGCAAGAATTCACCGCCTCGTGGTTCTTGTTCTGTCCCTCTTCAACTTCAGACACGTCTCCCAAGTCATCACAATCCACATTTCCTTCCATCTCCCTCTCACTGATCTGTCCTTCACAGGAGTTGTCTTTCCCCATCTGTTGTTCTCCATCGCACGTTCTGGGGTGTCCCTGAGACTGTGTGTGGCCCATGTCTGCCTCAGCGGTGATGGCACCAATGGCAGAAGGATTCGTGCCGGCCGCCTGCGCCTCAACCTCACTCTCCACAGCCGTCTGGGTCTCTGTGACAAGCCCCTCCACGACGCTCTCTATCTCAGTGCAGGCCACACCCGGCTCTCTATCCGTTTCCTCTTGCTGCTCTGCACAGAGCTGCCTGCTAAAAGTATCGTTCTCACCCCCCGTCTGCCTCTGTGTAGCAACACCTCTGACTGAAACCTCCCCACAATCCTCTATGCTTGCAGAGAGAGGCACCGCCTCTCCTTCCTCTTCATCGTTGCAGGCCTTGCTCTCAAATATGACATTGTTCAGGGAGCGCTGCGTGGCCTCAGGGCACTGCCTGGCACTCAGTTCAGCCTCACAGCTCTGGATCTCCCTGCTCAGCCCAGCACTGTCATTCTTGGTGTTCTCAGCATAGGCTGGAGTAGGATCTTCTCCTGCAGGATCCAGCGAGTCTTCTTCCAATGGGTCCAAACAGAGCTCTTCTATTGCTGTGTCTATGTTGTCATTGTGGTCTTGCTTAGTTTTCAGTAGTTCAGTCTGCTGCTGAAACAAAAGGACCAGTCAGCAAGTGGAAAAACATTTGCATTACACTAATTACACAAGATACATTTAGTTGAACTGCAAATCCTTGCTGATGCAAGCTTTGTACCTGTATCTGCTTTTAGCAATCAAGAAAGTAATGAATTAAATTCAGAAACTGACTCGGAGTAAGTATGCAAAATCCAGAGAGGCAAGAGAGAGCGGTTAGGATTAACAAAGAATCTCGAAGCCGCAGAGCCAGGAGAGTGAATTCTAAGAAGCCTGTTGGAGCGGAAGAGGTACTCGGCTAACCTTGCTGTCCTTGTGCCAGCAAATCAGGCGTCGCAATTCATCCACATCTCTCTGCAGGTCCGGAGGCGGGCAGCCAGGGGGCGTGTCCACTGTCAGGGTGTACGTGTCTATTCGGGGGTGATGTCGGAGTACACGATCCCCAGAGTAGATTCGCTGAGATGCCTTGGTCCTGGTCCCCAGTGCCGTGTCCTCCCTGCTCAACACAATCAGGTTGCTCGTTCCTGTCACACGGCACGCCCTCAGACAGGAAAAACACTCCCAGCGTGACTCGGGATTAATCGTCAACTTAATGTCAGCTTATTTGCCTTGACACAAGACTGCCCCTTCTTTAATGCTTTAATTTCGTTATACTCCCCATTTGCTAAAATCTGTCATTTCAAAAAATCGTTTCCATTAAAATCTCAGCTCCTTATGCTCTCGGCATCTTTGCTTTCAATACTGGCCTTTTTCATGATAAAAGTTATCTTTAGAAAGCCACGTTTACAAAAAAAATTAAAAGTCCACTTAAGGTTTCTTTTTTTTTTTTTTTCTCGTGTTATTCTAAATATGTGCAGGAATGTACTGCTTAAATTTATAACGGAGAGCAAATAATAATAGTCTATTATAAATCCTGCTATAGTAATTGGCTTGGCACACACCTAGCATGCAGAGCTGGTTGTGTAACGGAGTGCTGTTTTCAGCTTTGGATAGTGAAAGGCGATCACACAACTCAGACTTGACTTCTACATTTTATGTTTTTTTCCAACAAAACTAATTCACTAGTAAATATATATATATAACCAGAATATCCACCTGTAGATTTGTACAGAATCTGAATATAAATGTTGCTCCAGAAGTATTTCTAAGAAAGATCAAACAGGTGTCCATGGCAACCTACTGCCACCAATCGCAAAGACCTTGAAGTAAATGTGAAAAGAAAGGCTATGAAGGAACCTGGAACGCTAAAAGCACCATACTTTAGTATCAACACATGGCAGAATCCACAGAACCGGGGATTAACACATACTGCTGAAATTCACACTACTCAGCATAATCCTGTATGCCTTGTTCTATTATACCGAAATACGGTTATCTGAAATTAACAAATACTAATAAAGTAACACCTGCCGCTCTAATCTGACAAGAAGAAGAACAGCTCTCATTTCTCAGTCAATTTAACATGAACAGGTGATTCGATTCTTCTCTGCTTGAGGGGGAAAGATGAAAGGGCAATGGGAGGAAAGCACTGTTTATTAAGTTTGAGGTTATAAATGCTTGTTGCTTCTGATTTACACTGATGCAGCCTGATGTGTCACAGGCATCAGGTGCATCAGCCAGTAGCTGGCCACCAGCACAGGAGCATGGTAATACACCGAATCATATGCTGCCTGGATACAGACCCACCACCCCCCCCCCCCCCACATATGCACAGAAGAGCTTTGACTGCATGCATAGTCACTATGGCTATCAGTTTACATCATTTCCACCTAAGGAAGTCACAGGGTGACTCATCGTGCCAAATAAACCTATAGACAGACAGACAGACACACACACCCACACACACACATATATATATATATATATACACAGTATATATACAAACATACACACACACGCACAGAGTGGTGCTTGAAAGTTTGTAAAACCTTTCTCAATTTCTGCATAAATATGACCTAAAATATGATCAGATGAGCAGATCATATTATACTTTTATTTATTGAGAGGGGGGCAGTGGTGCAGCGGGCTTGGCCTGTGCCTGCTCTCTGGTGGGTTTGGGGTTCGAGTCCCGCTTGGGGTGCCTTGTAACAGAGTGGCGTCCCATCCTTGGTGTGTCCCCTCCCCCTCCAGCCTTACACCCTGTGCTGCCAGGTTAGGCTCTGGCTCGCCGTGACCCTGCTGGGGATAAGCGGTTTTAGTCAGTGTGTGTGTGTTATTTTCCGAGGAAAATGTTACATATCTGTGTGGCAAAAGTATGTGAACCTTTGCTTTCGATAACTGGTGTGGCCCCTTTGTGCAGCAATAACTGCAACAAAACATTTCCACTAACTGTTGATCCATCCTGCACATCGGCTCGGAGGAATTTTAGCTCATTCCTCCTTACAGAACAGCTTCAACTCAGGGATGTTGATAGGCTTCCTTGCATGAATTGCCCACTTCAGATCCTTCCACATTTCTATAGGATCAAGGTCAGGACTTTGATCGGCCTTTTCAAAATATTTACTTTATTCTGCTTTAACCATTCTTTGGTAGAACGACTTGTGCATTTAGGGTCATTGTCTTGTTGCGCGACCCACTTTCTCCTGAGTTTCAGTTCGCGGATGGATATACCCTGACATTTTCCTGCAGTATTTTCTGGTACAGTTCAGAATAGTTAGTAGCTCCATCAATGATGGCAAGCTGTCCTGAGGCAGCAAAGCAGGCCCAAACTATGATACTGTCACCATCATGTTTCACAGATGGGATAAGGTTCTTATGTTGGAATGCAGTGTTTGCCTTTCACCAAACATAATGCTTCTTATTCAAGCCAAATAGTTCTATTTTGGTCTCACTCGCCAACAGTAAATTCTTCCAATAGCCTTCTGGCTTGATCTTTAGCAAACTATTCTTTTTTGGAGAGTAGTGGCTTTCTCCTTGCAACCTTGCCATGCATACCATTGTTGCTCAGTGTTCCCCTGAAGGTGGACTCTTGAACACTGATATTAGCCAATGCAAGAGAGGCCTTTAGGTCCTGAGACGTTACCCTGAGTTTCTTTGTGACCTCCCAGACCTTTACAAGCTTTGCTCTTGGTGGGATCTTTGTTGGTCAACCACTCCAGGGGAGGGTAACAATGGTGTTGAATTTCCTCCATTTGTACACAATCTAGCTGACGGTGGACTGGTCGAGTCTAAATTCTTCAGAAATGGTTTTGTAACCTTTCCAGCCTGGTGAGCATCGACAACTCTTTTCTGAGATCCTCAGGAATCTCCTTTGTTCGACCCATGACACACTTCCACAAACCTGTGTTGTGAAGATGAAACTCTGATAGCGAAACCCCAGATTTCTGTTCTTGAAATAAGGCAGAGCCTCCTCCGGTCACAGCTCATTGTCATCCCACTGATTGAAACACCTGGCTCTAACTTCCCCTTCAAATGAACTGATAATCCTAGAGGTTCACATACATTTGCCACACACAGATATGTAACATTGGAACATTTTCCTCAATATGTAAATGAAAAAGTATAATGATTTTGTCTTATTTGTTTTAATGAGTTCTCTTTATCTAGTTTTAGGACTTGCGTGAAAATCTGATCATGTTTAGGTCAGCTTTATGCAGAAATAGATCAAATTCTAAAGGGTTCAAGAACTTCCAAGTACCACTGTATAGAGCACAAGGAGGAATGGCCATGGTCTTTATATACTAATACTAACCACTTCCTAACAATCTGGACTGTTGTTAAACTGATGGCCGCTGTCATTGTCACTGAGGATAAAGGCCATTTTTAGTGTGAAGAAGAATTTATCTGTTTTGCTAATCCCTTTGTCGAAGGCAGCCTACAACATTAGCAGGCTAGACTAAGGTAGTTATGGTTTACAAACTTATACAGCAGGGTATTCTTACTGTATTAATTTATGGCAACTACAGCAGGAGCAAGGACTGTTGGTGGAAAGGTAATGACCACTATGACACCTGCTGCCTCATTTTAAAATTACTTTATTATAACGGAAGTTGCTATCTGAGTGTCCTTCCCAGGAGAACACCCGCCTCGTGCAAACTGAAGGCACATGTTGTCATACCACTGCTGACGGTACCATTGCTCTCAGTCGTAGAAGGCCCCAGACCACTGAAGAACCGCACAAGAGTCAGAGCAAAGGCGACTGTTTACTCAGGCTTTCATCATCCAGAGCGGCCTGCTGTTCGCACCGCAGGGGGCAGCACATAGACAGGGACAGGGACTTAGGACAGAAGGGACAGCAGCAGGAGACCCAAGCCCTTAAACTGTTTATCCCCACACAGAATGTCATGGGGCCAATTAATGATTTAGCCTGCTTATTAAAAAGCCCAATGCAAGAGTAAGGTCATTTGAATAATTGTCTTTCACTTGAATACCTGCATTGTGGCATTGCCCTGTTGTGAATTAATAACTAACTATATCTGTGAAAATTCCACTACACTGTAAAGCTCATGCTGTCTTTTATTTTAATTATTGTCACATGATGTTTTATCTTTTGAAAGTATTCTTTTCCCATCAAGTGCTGGACAGTGCTGCTTGAAAGTTTATGAACCCTAGAGGGATGGTCATTATTCTTGCATAAAATATGAAAATAAACTTATAAACTGTAAATTTTAAATTGTAAAACAAATTTATAGAATGAATAAATGATGATTTACACACCTGATTCTACTTACCTACCTACCAATACAACTTGAGGTTCACTTATTTTTGCACCTGCACTAATTTTCTTCTACACAAATGAGTTCCTCTACACCAAAGGAACTGCTTATACACACACACACACACACACACTTTCTGAAACAATTGTCCCCTACGGGGTAACAAGGAACCAGAGCCTAACCTGGCAACTCAGGGCGTAAGGCCGGAGGGGGAGGGGACACACCCAGGACGGGACGCCAGTCTGTCGCAAGGCACCCCAAGCAGGACTTGAACCCCAGACCCACCGGAGAGAAGGAACCGGTCCAACCTACTGTGCCACCACACCCCCCTAGGAATTGGTCATTACGCACTTATTGTGTCAGAAGAGAAAGACTGGTTCTGATTAAATAACCATTTTGCAGTAAAACTAAGGGGCACGAGGGGTTCACACACTTTTAAGCAGCACTGTACATTAAAACCTGCGGCCCAGATATTACTAAACAGTCCAGTATGTTGTGAAATATTGGAATGGAAAATTTCAATATTTTTCTGTATTACAATAAAACACAAGACTATTTCCAACAGCCACGTCAACAGTAGACAACAGTGACGGGGACGGCAGGATACCCACCGAGTGAAGATCTGCTGGAGCTGCTTGTAACCCTTCTTCTCTGCTAGCCTTAGTGGGGTCGCCCCCTGTCTGTTGGGCAGTCTGAGGGCCTCCCTACCCCCTGGCTGCTGGAGCAAGAAGACAGCTACCCGCCGGAGCCCCCGCCGGGCTGCAAAGTGAAGGAGGGTCTCCTGAGGAGCCAGTTCTAGGAGGGGGTGGAGGGGTGGAGAAAAGCAGGATGGTGAGCATAAGGTAAACACTAGAGAAACACAAAAAACACTGTGTCACAAGGCACCATGGGAGCATCCAACCGGCCACAACACAGCCATGAGCCCTGTGTGCCTAGCGCAGTACTGCCCCCTACTGCTCCAACTATTCTATCTATAATATCCTACCCAGGTCCCACCCCAGTACAGCCATTTCAGCAACCTCTAAGAAGCTGAATGATAACTGCAGGTTGTTCCCAGGAAGCTCAAAGCTACATTATCCTTCAGTCTAATTTACAGAGTAATTAAATCTTTAAACCATTAAGAGCTTTCAATGTAAAGGATTAACTGATTAACTGAATATTGTTGAAATAAAGCACAGCACTGGCCATTCCTGTACTGCTGTGAGGATATGGACACACTGTATTCTATGCCATCTCTTGGGATACTGTGGATATGCTGGCAAAAATTTAGTTTTTTGTGATATTCTACAAATAGGATTATCAATTTATATAGTAAAGCAAAGCTTATATATACTATAATGGATTGATTTAGCAGTAAAGTATAAACAATTATGAATTTAAGCTTAATAAAAGAATAATAAAATGCAGCAATAAAAGTAGATTTTTAAAAGTAATGACTTATTTTTTCTTAATAAATAAAAGTAATTCTAATTTAGGTTTCAGCACGGGTCATCTTTTCCTCACCTTAGTTTATATCTGATTATACATTTAAAGAATAAAATTGCTTTCACATCAAGCAATCAGACAACATTCATGTGTAACAGTAAATCTTCATCAAAAATGCTTTAGCATATTAAATATTCACAAATTTCATAAACTAAGAACAGACTTCAAAATGTGATTTCCTGAGGCAGCAGGCAGCATAAGGAGGTTTTAAGCATGCTGGGCAGTGGTTAATGTCGCAGTAGGGGTTCAGCTATAGTACCCTTCAGCAAGAGGCTTCACTTGAAATCCTCCATGTAAAGAAATCTATCACTTGATATGGATAAACATGCCTAAGAATCAACTTATCCATGGACTATGTACCAAACTAACAATGACCATTTCCCATCACTGTACACAGTTCAAAGCAAGCAGCCCACTGAATGAAAAGTGCACAGTCTGAAATCAGACAGGAAACCCAACGAAACAAACCTCAGTTCTGCAGCTGGCACCTTGGCCTTGGCAGCAGACTGGACAGACCAGGGAAGTGCTTTAATTTTACTTCAATACCGTTGACCTCCCCAGAGAGGAAGGTTGATCAGGCCATTCTGGGTGGGGCGAGGCAGCCCTTTGGCTAGGCCTGCTGCTCTCTGAGGGTTTACCAAGTGTGCCCAGCATCTGGGAGCGCATAAAAACTCTTACAGTCACCACGTCCCCTGATTCTTTCTACATTTACATTTATTCATTTAGCAGATGCTTTTCTCCAAAGCGACGTACATCTCAGAGAAATACAATTTGTGCAGGCCATCTCAAAGACCATGTCCTGACACTTTTCCTCAGCCATTATTTCTTGGAGTAAGTGTGAATGGCACCAGATTATCAAAATCACTTTTCCCTTTGAAATGTAACACTGGTAAGAAGAGAAAGCAGGAGCCCCTCAACAGTAGACAGTTGTCACCATCCTCTTTCGTGTCCCTCTTCATTGTTGGCCTAAGCTTATCTCCATTAAGAACCAGAAGAATCCCCAACCAGAACCCATGAATGACTGCAAGGGTGCGTGTGCTGCTGAGGACCCAAGACGCTGCCTTCAGAGCAGGTGACAAGGCAGCTCTAAGAACAGCGAAGGCCAAACTGTCCAGGGCCATCGAAGAGGCAAAGATCGCACACAGCCAAAGAATCCCCAGTCACTTCAAGAACAGCAACGACATGCAGCGCATGTGAAAAAGCATGCAGGTCATCACCGACCACAAGACATCACCACCTGCCTGTGATAGTGATGCCTCCCTTCCAGATGCACTGAACAACCACTATGCTCGGTTTGAGGCGAAGAATGACGTGGCGATAAGAGAGACCACTCCTCCTCCCAGCGACCAGGTGCTGTCTTACCACAGCTGATGTGAGGAAAACTATGCAGAGTCAACCCACGGAGGGCTGCTGGACCAGACAACATTCCTGGCAGAGTGCTCAGAGGATGTGTAGATCAGCTGGCATATGTTCTCACTGACATCTTCAACATCTCCCTGAGCAGCGCCATCGTTCTAACATCTATCAAGGCCATCACCATCATCCCCATGCAGAAGAAGTCTCCTGCGTCCTGCCTCAGCAACTACCATCTCATCACACTCACACCCATCATCATAAAGTGCTCTGAGAGGCTTGTCATGAGGCACGTTAAGACTCTGCTGCTACCCTCACTGGACGCCCTGCAGTTTGCACATCATCCCCAAGCGCTCAACAGACGACGCCATCGCCACCACCCTCCATTTGGCCCTCACCTACCTGGACAAAAAGGACAAGTACTTCAAATGCTGCTCAGAGACTTCAGTTCAGCATTCAATGCAATCATTCCTCAGTACCTGATTGGAAAGCTGAACCTGCTAGGCCTGAAAACATCCCTGTGCATCTGGATCCTAGACTTCCTGACTGGGAGAGCCTCAGTCAGTCCAGATCAGGAGCAGCATCTCCAACACCACCACACTGAAGACTGGGGCCTCCCAGTGCTGTGTGCTCAGTCCACTGCTGTTCACTCTGCTGACTCACAACTGTGCAGCAATGCATAGCTCAAACAACATAATCAAGTTCACCGATGACATGACCGTGGTGGGTCTCATCAGCAAGAACGACAAGTCAGCATACAGAGAGGGGGTGCAGCAGTTAAAGGACTGGTGCAGAGCCAACAACCTTTCCCTGAACATGGACAAAACAAAAGAGATGGTTGTTGACTTCCGCTGAACATCGACGGCTCTTCTGTGGAGATCGTTGAGAGCACCAAATTCCTTGGTGTTCACCTGGCGGAGAACCTCACCTGGTCCCTCAACACCAGCTCCATAGCCAAAAAGGCCCAGCAGCATCCCTACTTTCTGTGAAGGCTGAGGAAAGCCCATCTCCCACCCCCCATTCTCAACACATTCTACAGAGAGACTATCGAGAGCATCCTGAGCAGCTCCATCACTGTCTGGTTTGGAAATTGCACCGTTATGGAGCACAAGACCCTGCAGCGGACAGTGAGGACAGCTGAGAAGATCATCGGGGTCTCTCTTCCCTCCATCACAGACATTTACATCACACGCTGCATCCGCAAAGCCACCAGCATCGTGGATGACCCCACACACCCCTCACATAAACTCTTCACCCTCCTACCATTTGGCAAATGTTATCAAAGCATGCAGGGCCTCATGGCCAGACTGTGTAACACTTTTTATCCCCAAACCATCAGACTCCTTAATACTCAGGGGCTGGACTGACACAAACCCAAACACAAATACACGCATGCACAAACACACACACCCATACTGACCCTAACCTAATACCATTCCACTCTCTTTGCAATTTTTTTGCAGTGATCATCTAACTGTACTAACCAATTGTATTTTTGGCTGCTAATTAGTATATTTAAATCTATAGTATTTATTTTACATTGCAATATCTTCTGTTTTCTACTGTTTTTATTGCTTTTTTAATAATTGTAATGTTTACACACGTGCACTTTTTGTAGTCCTATGTAGGTAGCTTTGTGTTGATTTATGCAGCACCATGGTCCTGGAGGAACGTTGTTTCCTTTCGCTGTATATGGTTGAAATGACAATAAAACCACTTGACTTGAGTAACCAGAGACCCATACAAGGAACATGTTGGCCTGCACCTCTGCCAATAACGCTACCTCCACACTCATAATAAAGATTCATTTGTGCACTGCCCACCGTTCAGAGTGCTCCAAGACACCATTCCCACCGGTGACCGGGGAGCAATCATCTCATTAGGCTTGGGTCTTCTGTAACGTAATGCATCCAGCCATCATGACACCGATGCATTCAAACCAAGTGTAAAAGGGTGGACAAACACCAACATCAACAGCGTTCATACGCTCAAGAAGTTTTGCATCGCCCAGGCCCATAGGAACTTCAAATCCGTCAATTAATGGCTACCTTGCACCACAGAATGCATGGTGCAAACAGCAGAATTCCCATTAGAGTTACACCCCACCAGTCTGCACCAGCAGTTAGAACCATTAGGCAAGATGTAAACAAATCCAGCGATGGCAGAACCTTAATCAAAACACGACTTGTAAAATGTTGTTTATAACAAAGCACGAGAGAAAGATCTGTATGCACACAAGATTACATGAAAAATGGCCCCAGGGGAGAGGTAGCATTTAATGCAGCCCATAAAGCATTCCCACAGGCCTTGTATAGCTCTGCTGCACCGATTACATTTCCCTTTTTATCACACACCATTTTCATCAGCATGTTGAGTTTGAACTGATTACAAACTTGTTTCCAAAAGAGCCTTTCCCTCCTTTCTCCAGCCAGTCTGATATTAACCTAGATTGAGGCAAAAAGTAGCTAAAGAAAATGATGAAATTCTTGGTAACTACTGCACTACGCTACACAAAAAAGTAAAATGCAGAGTTTTGTATGGTTTTTTTCGGAGGGAGGTGGGTAAAAACACCCCAAATATTTTGTAAAGTCATTTTTTGGACATTTTTTGAAAAGTAAAACTTGACACCAGGGTTATGATACAGCTGCTATGCTTTGGAAACAGACTGTTTGTTTAACCAAGGCATTTGCTGAATTATAGCAGCAACAGTTTAAATTATATCTGACTCAAGTTTATTGTTTTTGCAAACATGAATTTGAATTTATATCCATGAGACCAGTCTGGCTACCCCCACTAAACATTTTGTTTTCAAGCTAAAAAAGAAAAGCACACACAGAATTCTCATGAAGTCCAAATATAAGGTTTTTTTTTTTTTTTAATACATGTATCCTAATCATATCATATGATCAAATAAATGAGATTTTTCAAAGCTACTTCAGTAGCTGACTTTCCAAAAGCACTAACTACTAGCCTTCAAGAATATTTTTTACAAGTCTCCTTAAAAATAATGGAATAATTACACTGTATGCCTTGAGATACAAGAGCCAGGATGAGTAATTTGGAAAGTAGCAGTTAATAACTGTGGGCTTTACACAAATTAGACTATAATTTCAATCCATCGTGACAGACAGAAATGTGCTGAGCAGGATGAACTGCACCACATGAAAATGTAGAGTGTTTCAGTCACTAATATTTAATCACTGAGGATTTAACATAAAATATGACCACATTCCTGTTATTTTGCCCTCTATCAGCAGTTTTTTTGCCAGCCAAAGAAATGTTAAGAGTAATACCGCAACACTGAGCCCGCATGAGAATTCTTACATTAAGATAACAGAGTGGATACAGAATAGATTATTTATTATATATTATTAACAGAGCATTTAGCTAAGACTTTTCTCCAAAGCTATTTACACTGGTTTACAGGTTTGTAAAGCTGCGCGTTTTTTACTGGAGCACTCTAGGGCAAACACCATCTTCAAGGGTACTACAACAGGAGGTGGAATTGGAACATAGGCCCTTCAAGAGCAAGGTAGTAGCTCATACCACTACACCACCTGCTGCCCCACACACAAAGAGGAGTGATTAATCGACACAACTGCTAATGAAAGAGTGAGTTCTTCATTTTAAAAATTAAAATTTGTATTTCTTCCCAAAGGTGCTGGTTTGAGTGTGAAAAATTTTGAAAGCAATGCGTAAACTTTACTATTAAAAACAATAAAACAAGGTTAACTTTTACAATACTTTCACTGTTCTAAAATACTGCCATTTTAAGAAAGTGTAAACAAAGTCTGGTGTTTGTTTTGTTTGTATATTAACAGCAAATACACGTGCCAAGCTTAAAACGATGTAAACTTGTGAATGACATGCAAATTGTGGTGGCATGGTGGCACAGTGAGCAGCACTGCTGTCTCACAGGGCCTGGGTGGTGCAGGAGAATGTGGGTTTGATCCCTACTCAGTCTGTGTGGAGTTTGCATGTTCTCCCCATGTCTGTGTGGGCTTCCTCCAGGTGCTCTGGTTTCCTCCCACAGTCCAAAGACATGCTGTTCAGGTTCCCCCATAGAGTGTGAGTGACGGAGAGAGTGTGTTCCACTGATGTATGGATGAGTGACCCAGTGTAAGTTACCCTGGTGAATAAGATGTATGGGCTGATAACACTACACAGAGTTCATTGGAAGTTGCTTTGGAGAAAAGCATCTGCTAAATAAATAAATGGAAATTTTCTGAGTTCAGTGCAGAATGTAAGAGCTCAGTACATCGTGATGTTTCTCTCTCTTACATAAATTTTCTGACTCTTCATGAGTTACATACACATGGGTTAAACTCCCTAACTTTATTTTACTTAATTTATTATGTTCAAAGACCAGTCAGTATAAGAACACAGCTTTTTTGCCTTACATACCCATGAACCTTATTATTAGTCAGTCATAAGCATTTCCAATATTTATCATACACAACATTCAAATCTAAATAGAAAATGTTCTAAGTACTGCGTAATGACACTCATTGCACAAAATGGGTGGGAATGTGTTTTAGACTTCTAACAGTGAGCCAATTTTGTGTGTGTGTGTGTGTGTGCGTGCACTGTGGGTAAGAGGGTGAAAGAGTAGGGGTGTGGAAAAGCAGCGCCAAACAGAAGCCAAGAGCAATAACCATGGTTCGGTGCTGCACTTACAGGACTCTCCAGTTCCGTGGGCTTCCTGTCTGAGTACAGCTCTCCTTTACCAGGGAGAACGCTGAGGCGCCCTCCAATCCCCTCATTCATGCGCCACAAGCTCCAGCATTTCTACAGAGGATTGTTCTCCGTCGCCAATTAACCAAATTGTTTCTCTAGGGTTGAAATAAGTTACAGATGTCTGAACCGAAAAGTCTCACCAGGAAAAAGAGCAAAAACGCTGAGGGCAGACTGGCCACCGTCAACGACAAACACAAGCCCCCTGTGCCAGCAGTGCTGGGAACAGAACTCCAAAATCATTAGTGAACCACCTGATGGGTAAAACCCAAAACTTCATCAACGCACCGCTGAGTACACCACTACTGCTCACAGGGGAAAAGCGGTGTAGCCTGTTCGAAGGGAAACTTGCAGGACTACGGTATTACGCATATCATAACTACGTACATTTTTTTGTCTACACAGGAGCGGTTTAAAAATAAAAAATAGAAATCTGTCACAGCTCTGCACTGTACCGTCTCCCTTGATCCTTAGCGATGATAGCGGTGGCGTTACTGTAATAAAGTAAAATGGCCTAAGCGCTAATTGGATCACGCTGTCCAGAAAGAAAGGATTAAAGGCATATTGTGCTCTGGGAAACCGGTAGAGCAGGCAGCCTCCCAACTCACCTGTGCTTCTGCCCAGGTTGGTGCCCAGGACACTCCAGCCCTCTGGCAGAGCCAGGTGCCTCAGGGCCAGAGCCAGGTTCTTGTCCAGCCGCTCACACTCCAACAGGGGGATCTGGCACTCATCCAGCAGCATGGCGCCATCCAGCCCGTCATCCCGGCCGGCCGAACTAACCAGAAACTGGGCCATGTCGAAGGCCAGGTCCTGCACGAACTGGAACTGCTGCTCCGCGACCGGGTCCACGGATCCACCCGGCTTGGCCAAGCACAGGGTGACCTGGACTGCTTCGCAGCAGTTGTGGGCTAAAGACAAGGACAAGGCAGGCGAAAGACAGTTAGAGAGAAGGCCAGAGTTCAGCTGAGAGAACATCAGAGTGGCTCTGTAGACCCTGCAGCTGAGATTTGCGAGATCACGTGTCTAATGAGTGGGTCAGAGAAGCTTTCACAATGTTGAGGGCAACATGGCGGTAGTTTCATAAGGGATGCACAGCACAAATAAACAGCGAAATTAAATCCCGATTGAAGCCTTCAGTCACAAGCCCATGAAAGATACACTTCAGGTTCAGCCGAAGACCTGATATCATACAGCCTCCAGGCTCTTTGTGTTTTTAAGATGCTTGTGTATGCGAGCAAGCATGAATTTGAGCAAGAAAAGCCACAAAGCATCAGTGTCCTCAGAGCCGGACCAGCTGCAGCTTTCAGTCTGAGCACTGCTCTTAAATTTCTTTGTGCTTTCAAGGTTGCCAAGATACGCGCTCAAAACATTGGACATTCTTGATCCGTGAATAGTCTGAGCATCAAAAACCCACAATTTGAAAATTTAATATTTAGTTCCAGGGAGTCCTGCTGACAGACCACACAATTCTCCTAATATATTTTTAGACGGCATTTTATAGATAAAATATTAAACTTCTCATAGTTCACAACTGGCGAGATGTAACATTAACATCCACTAATCCTTCCAATGCCTTATAAATTCAGTTACAAAGGTACAGTCTGCATATGCAGCACGAAACATCAATTAACCCAAATGCATTTTCACTGTGAAAAGCGAGTTCACGGAATGACGTTATGCATACATAAAATCATAAAATGTTTAAAGTAGTTACTGCTTTACTTCATCGCAAGATATCTACCTTATTTTCGCAACGATAAAATGTTTAGTTTGAAGAGGAAGAATGAAAAAAGTCCAAAAGTGGTTATTAACTGTATCGCAGTGACTACAAAAACATGGAAGAAGCAACGTCAGCAGGGTTTCCTTGCCGAGATCGGTGGCTGCAACGTGAGCCCGCATCTGCGACGGGATCTTAGCTCCATCCTCAGGGTTGTGGTTTTAACAAGAGGCCATCCGTCTCGCCTCGAGGGGCCTGGGGTAAGGTATTAAGGCTGCAGTGGCCATGTTCTCCCCTACGAGTGTCCCAGGAGCTAATGGTCCATTTACCCAATTTGACCAGTTCCCACACATTTGGAATTGATTTATTTACTTTGTGTTAGACATTTTTTTTTTTTAAATATTTCCAGCAATCACGAGCAAATCTTGAAATCTTTGTGAAGTAATGTTCTTGCCCAGCAATCGTTACTGCAGGATGATAAATTGTAGAATAGTTTCTATAATGCATAAAGGTGTTGAAGTGGTTACACTGAAGTTCTGAGTGAAATCAAAAGTTAATTCTTTTTGGATTATTCTTATCCAAGCTGTGCATGTCTCCAAACAGACAAAATAATAATCATACCATTTTCTCTATCATCATTAGAACACCTCTCAAACTGAAATATAAATGGATTTTGAAAAGTTTTCAACTTTTAGACTTCTGGGAGGAATATCTATGGCTCCGGGTTAAGAGAGAGCAATTTCTAATTGCCGTGGAAGACATGTTACCAACCCAATGTTTTAGAAAAGCTGAACTCTCCATGGCGTGGACCAGTGAATGCACAATTGTCTATCAAGAAGACAACTGTCTCTTCTGAGGCCTTTTCACCTGTTTTTCTGCTTGTGACGCCTTAGTTCCCATGAATGATCACAGAGACCTGACATGAAGTTAGACCAGGCTACATTCTACAATACAGAAAAACCGAAGCGAAGCACACATTCCAAACCGTTACCCTTCTGGTATGGTAGAGATGCATCTATACCCCCTAACAAAAACCTAGAGGAACACTAGGAATGTAGCCCACAGGCCTACATTCTACACTGTGCAGAACAGGCCTGAGACTCACGTGAGACAACTGGTGGAAAACGTCTGTTGTTCAAAAATTGAGAAAATGCACAAGCCTCACTCAGAAAATGCAGTTATTGGCTCAGAATTTCACCAAAAAAAAAGTTCTGTTTAATATCTGGGGGGTACGACATCAGTGGCCAGACACGGGAATGTTTTCCCCATTTACACATAAAATACATCACGAAACCTTTCTATGAGAGTTTGTTTAAATTAGACTGAAACGACTCTACATTCTTGTTCCAAGGGTTATCTCTCCTGCAACCAAGAGGAAATTCCAAAACTGTAGCCTGTGTGAAATGGGTGGGTGGGGAAAGGGCGCAACAGGCGGGGTGGCCACGCTCTGAGCAATGACACCACCCTGGGCCACCAGAGGGGTAGGGGGATGGGGTGGGGGGTCGGGGGTGGGGGTGGGGGTGGATGCCCCGCTGGAGGGCCTACCGGGGCAGATGGCCTGCAGGGTGACATGGCTGATCCTGAGGGTGCTGGTCAGGTGCCTCTGAGTGCTGCCAGCAAACAGCAGGTAGAACTCTACGTCCTCCTCGTCGCGGAAGCGGTCCTCATCGCACAGCTGCACCGTCAGGAGACATTCACCCTGATTTCACACCGGACAAAGAAAGGTTGTTGAGGGAAAGGAAATGCACGAGGAGTCACCAATTATCACACAGCACACAGCTTTTTATAACGGGAGCTCAAATTGCACGATGCACCTTGACGTTAAGAGGCCAAGGTGACAAAAATATTTCCTTGCATGAGGACACAAGTATCACAAACAGGAATGGAGATATTTTAAAAACATAGACAAGTCCGGGTCAAAAACAACCAACACTTGACTTCTTTATATGAGATCAGCCTACAAGAGACATTCATTTGTTCATTTTCAAACACAATTTAAAATCTCCTAAAGATATATTTCAGACTGTACAGCACATGAAGGTGTCCTGGGAAAGAGCTTGAGAAAATGCATGACTTCATTCAGCTTCCCTCCTCGATTCCTCCCAGCAATGTTATGCTATGTTTAATTATAATGGCACTCTTTGCCGTATCTCAGATCCATTTTTGCCTCCCCTCCCCACTTGTCTTTAATCGCAGTGACCTTTTCAACTTTTCAACATAGCCATTTCAATGCAGTTCATAAAGTCCAGCCAAACAGCTGCCTGACAGTGGACACTTGTAACTGCCTCAGGACTGAAGACAGTGTCAATTATTGACAGCGCTCCCATCTCCGCGTTTGCGCTTTCCTCATTCTCAAGCGTTGCGCTTGTCTCACAAGGGTTCTATTTTTGTCTGTAATTACATTTTAGTATTGACCAACTGAGAGCGGTGCAGTGGCGAAGTAGGTTGGACTGGGTTCTGCTTTCTGGTGGGTCAGGGGTTCGAGTCCCGCTGGGGGTGCCTTGCAATGGAGTGGCATCCTGTCCTGGGTGTGTCCCCTCCCCCTCCAGCCTTTTGCCCTCTGTTGCCGGGTTAGGCTCCACCTCCCCGTATGGGAGGAGAAGCGATTCAGACTGTGTGTGTGTGTGTGTGTGTGTGTGTGTATTGACCAACTGCAAGTCAATACTTCCAAGTTGTTTCTGAAGTTTCACATATCCATGTGACAGTACTTTGAAATAGATTCTTCACTGCTGGGTTACTAATACAGGGGCTCTTAAACCGCAGAAATGGAAGGCACTTTGACCGAACGCAGAGTTTTATAAAAGGGATTTGTGATACAAGGTTGCCTAAAACATGAACCAAAGCTACAACCACAAATATTCTAAGAGGAAAAAGATAAGATAATGGAGGGCTCACATCCTGCTTGCGATGCTCCATTTATAGTTATCAGAGGATGGTTCGACTAAAGCCTGGTCGATACTGCTTCTCACACCTTCAGACATCCGTTGGTTTGTGACATATAAACAAGGAATGGCTATTAGGGCACCAGCCTTCAGAGGAAGTAGGCAAGTCCACCCATCATCGGGAGCCTGAAGGAAAACACGGTATAACCCAGCTCCCATTTGCCGAGGGACAGTTCAGCGAGCTGTTTTCGTCAAAGCCGTCCATCGAGGCGACACCATGCCTCCGGCCGACAGCAAGCAGTCAACCTATACGGAGGAAAACCCGAGTTCAGCATAAACACTGTCTTCAAATCTGTGTCTGTCACTGCAGACAGCTGGCAGCGGGACCGTCCCTGACTCGAGCCCTCCCTAACAAGCCCCTAAACAGAAGAGATGCACACGGAAGACCCTTATTCACAGTAACAGAAGAGAATGGCTTATCAGCTTATCGCACCACTCCATCCGAGCAATTTCCTACAAGAACGCCCTGAGGTGGCTGGAAAGATGAGGATATCCTCAAGACTGAAGACCGTGTTCTTTTACTGGACATAGCATGGGGAAGGGAGGTCCTTGCTCTCGCCTTAGGCTCATGTACACACAGCAGAGATCAATGGGCCTCAGAAAAGATCTGTCACGGGTTTGGTTTTTAAAGCGTGTACACTTTCATGCATTTCGCACTTTCCTTCCCCGGTACGTACCTGCAATCCCGTACCGGGAAGGCCGGGGTTAACGAACATTCAAATAAGATTTACTATTCAATTCTCTGCACATCATGCTGTTAAGAAGTGACTCAAAATTCCCCAGACACTTGTAACCTTTGTTGAAAGAATAACCATTCTGCATTTGACTTGAGCATCATTCTAAACATTTACTCATTTTTCTCCAAAGCAACTTACATTGGATACTATGTAGTGTTATCAGCCCACACACCTTATTCAGCAAGGTAACTTACACTGCTAGATACACTACTTACAATGGGTCACTCATGCATACATCAGTGAAACACACTCTCTCTGTCACTCACACACTGTGGGGGAACCTGAACAGCATGTCTTTGGACTGTGGGAGGAAACCAGAGCACCCAGAGGAAACTCACACAGACACAGGGAGAACATACAAACTCCACACAGACTGAGCAGGATCAAACCCCCGGTCTCTTGCACCACCGCAATGCTGTGAAACAGCAGCGCTACTCGCTGTGCCACCCAACACAAACATTTATGATTCATCTCAGCAATGTCATAATGCACTCAGAAAGGAAATACACTCAAGTTTAGTCAAAGGTCGACTACAAAAATATAACTGAAGAAATAAAGGAATGTCAGGTAATGACACACGACCGGCGCTGAACCGAGAGCAATAACAGGCATACGTCCATCTAAAAAACACTGTACTCTATGTCAAAACCGCAGTATGAAACATCCCGCGAGAACAGTCCAGAAAAAGTGCTGCAAAGTCCCTCCAAAAGTACCTATAATCAATGCCATTTGATACATAACCGCCCAAGTCAGTGAAACACCATCCCCAGGGGGTTCCAGAAGCCTACAGAGGCAGGCTTTAAGGTCAAGCCCTTGTTAAAGAGCTACTCATGGGGAAATCTGCTAAATCTAAACACCCAAGTTTATACCACCCAAGAAGGGACTGCCATGCCTGTTTGTTCGGGCTGCGCCTGGCCCTCGACGAACCCTCGCCGAACAGCACGGCTCTCGAAGCACAAAAAAAAAAAAAAAAAAAAAAAAAAACACACAAACATAAAAAGGAGAAACCGGAGTTCACAGAAACGAGAGGCGCTTTGAATTCGTGTGCGTTGGCGCGTCTGCGTTTCCCTCGCTGGACGTCGGCCGGTCTGCCGCCCCACGGAGGACAGCTGCACGCGCTCGCTAGCGCTGCCAACTTCGCTTCAAGGGCGAACTGCAAGGTCAGACCCCCGCTCGCCGAGTCCCCGCTCGCAGCGGCGGCGAGGCAACCTCTCGGCAGGATGAGTAAACTTCGGGGACCTTTCAAGAGAACGCGCTTCCTGTTTTTTCCCCCTCTGCCCTTGAGTGTCGGTAAGAGCTGCAGAGTTCAACTTACAGAGGCGCTGAAGAGTTCCTACTCCTGTCGGTCAAAGCCCAAATGCTGCTGCGAGCAAAACATTCAAATATGCTAGCTGAAGTTGGAATGAGTCGTCCTTGGCGGGCGCTCGCAGGCCTGCGTGGGGCCATTGCGCTCCGAACGGCCCAGTCCTTGCCGGGGGACACGCCGCTAAGGCAGACTAGAAAGCCACAAGTCGCGTTCATACAGGGTCACACTTTCTAAGCGGTTTATGTCCCGCGGTTGGATGACACATTAGCGTTGCGGAGCGCCCGCTGCTGGTCAGAGGGGGAACCGCGGGGGCGCACGGAACCCCGTCGCCGCCGCGGGGGGGAGGGCGGAGGACAGAGACGGGGCGAAACGTAAACGTGTCGGAGCTTCTCCCCCTTGTTACAACCTTGGCCGCGAGAGCTGGCCGCTAACGGAATACGAGCACGCGACAGTTGTTGCTGTCAGTGAAGATTATATTCAAAACGTGTGGTTTATTTGTACTTTGCGGGAGGCACGCAAGCGACGAACGGGAGTCGAACGCGAGGCCATAATCAGGCATATATTTCATTTTATATTAAGCAACGGTTTCAAATACCACCGTGTGCCGCCGGGGTTATTTTGAGAGATCGAGTTCATCGCGTCTCTGCCCGGACAATTATCAGATATCGCCACGGAAATAAGCGTGCGAGGAGTCACTTAAGATCGTAGCCGAGAGCGATTAGGAGCTAGAGGTGAGAGAGGTGAGAGAGGCGAGCCGCACGCCATCGGGAGGGAGCGGGTTTCTGGTTCCTGCGAAAGGCCTCGGGCCGGAGCGTCCCGGCAGCCGACGGAGCTCGTGCGCCTGCGTCTTGTGATGACACTGCTCCCTGAAACCTGACACCAAGCCACGCAGCACTCCCACGGGCTTCTCTCCTTCCGTTCTGGAGAGGGGTGCCCATGGATCGCTGGTTCCGGCAGCAGCTGGAAACCGGGCCCCTCGGAGACCCCCCCCCCTCCTCCCCGTGCGACTCCGGCCCCAAATCCGAATCCCTCTCGCTGCCGTTTTCTACCCGGAGCCCCAGCTCGCCCGTGCTGAAACGAACGCGTTATCCGGAACGGATGCAAGAGACCGTCTCTCTCAAACATTCGAAACGAGCTTTTCCCTGAATGTACAGTGTTGTTAACGGATCCATTTTCTAAAACTGACGTCGATATAAAATGAAAAAAACACCTTTCATTCAGACGCGCAGGGAACGCGTTCTTTTTTTTTTCGTTGTTTACATCAACAGGAAAACACAGAGTTAAGGTGTCGCTCGAAGTCAGCCCACACAAAAGGTCCCGGAGCTCCGCTCCACTCCAGGAGAGAGGAGCGTGAAGACGATCCGGAGGCCCACGCTGAGGGCTTACAGCTGCGGGCTGCACGTGGGGAGCATGGAAGACACGCACTGCCGGGCGGTGGGGGGCAGGGCTGCCGAGAACAGCGACACACTCTCAGACCTACCGCTCTCAACAGGGCCTGGTTGGAAATTCAGTAAAACACACAGGGGTGCGCGGAATACTTACATACAACGGAGCTTGCTGTGGATTAAGTTTCATGACACTGGACACTGAAAAAGAGAGAAAAAGATCAGGTCACACATTTGATATCAACATAATATTGAAATTACACACACACACACACACACACTTTCAAAACCGCCTGTCCCATATGGGGTCGCGGGGAGCCGGAGCCTAACCCGGCAACTCGAGGGGGAGGGTACACACCCAGGATGGGACGCCACTGCATTGCAAGGCACCCCAAGCGGGACTCGAACCCCAGACCCACCGGAGAGCAGGACCCGGTCCAACCCGCTGCGCCACCGTGCCCCCCACGCATATTGAAATTAACCTATTTAAAAAAACCCCACTGAAATAAAGAATACTAACAAATACCAACAAAATAATGAGCCCCTAGAAGGCCAATGTTTTCAACGTCTCATCTATAATTGTACTGTATCAGTGAGGGTTGGAGGACACCTTCGGCCGAGTCCAACAGCCCCAAAAACTCATTACGCAGAGGCGTTCAGAAGTGTCCCGTTTTTTTTGTCACCCCTTTAATTTAAAAAGTGAAATTAAGTGAGACAAAACCGTTTCAAAGCAAAGATGTTGTTTCATTCCAGAACGTCTCGCGCTCAAAATTTTGAACAGCTACAGGAAGAGAACGACGGTTTAGTCCAAGTTTCCGTTATCAAGAGCCAGCCGGGTTAGGGTGTGTTTCGTCCCAGAGGTCAAAGGTCACCAAAAGGCACGTGATTAAATTACATGACACCTAATGCATGAACAGTTTTTGTCAACAATTTTACCTACAGAATGAACAAAACAGGTGATATAACAAATTACCTGTCTGATCTTTGCGAAACCCCATGTGTTCCATCTATTCTTTGCCTTGACAGAGCATGAAGTGCTATAGAGACAAACCCTGTTTACTGACACATCTAGAGCTTTACTAGGATAAACCACCTAAAGGGTGCCTTCTGTTTGCGCATAAACTGAGCAGCGGTGGATCATCGCACGATCATCTCGTCTTCACATGGTACGGAGGCGGGACAGCTTCCCTCAGAGTAAAAACTCCGATCTTTCGGAAGCTTGCGCGCAGGTTGCTGCTCGGCTCGCGCTCCTTGGACGGCACGCTTCAGAGCCATGGCATCTCACCGAGCGCACGCAAACGCAGCCTTCGGTCCGGTGGCAGGAATCGGCAGCCAGCTGCATCCTGTCACCCTGATGTATACAACACGGTACAGCTGTTGCAGTTTATTTTAGCACAGGAGACAAAGCAGAACGAAACTCGGCTGCCGGGAGGCAGGGCTCTCCTCTGCAGTCACCTAAAAGCAAGAGTGCGGGCTCCACCAGGGTCACCGGGCAGCCCGTAGGTGCCCTGCTCCAGAACCCTTGAGAAAGGTACTTAACTCGGAGGCTCCGATAAAATATTCAATGCCAGCTGTACACAGGGGGCCCCTGTTGAATGATGGCCCACTTTTTTTGAATGTGTTTCACTAAAGGACACTTTAGCCCCACCACTACATCACAGACCTGCAAAATGATAAACTTGCTAAATCTTGAAAATTTAAAAAAAACCAAAAATCAGTTTTCACATTTTTATTCAAAAACTGCATTTAGATTATACAAGCAGATATTTTACCCTACAATACTGCATGCCTCCTGCAGCAATGAGAATATGCAACATTTTTCTACTGTACTTTCGATTCACTGTCATCCTAAAACAATTCCCCCAAATGCAGTAACATTTTACCCATATACAGTACAGTCCCTTAGCATTGAAACATTAAAAGTACAAAGGTGGAAGTTTATCAAATACAGGAATGATTAGTTAAGAAGGTTTCAAAATTAATTTTTTATATTTATGATTTTGGGTAGGGGGTGTGGTGGCACAGTGGGTTTGGCCAGGGTTGGCTGGATCCTGCTCTCCAGTGGGTCTGGGGTTCAAGTCCTGCTTGGGGTGCCTTGCGATGGACTGGCATCCTGTCCTGGGTGTGTCCCCTCCCCCTCCAGCCCCTCTCTCTGTGTTACCAGGTTAGGCTCCAGCTCCCTGTGACCATGCATGGAACAAGCAGTTTCAGATGGTAGGTGTGTGCATGTGTGCGTGTGAGATCTTGGGTGCCAATAGACGGCTGTGGAACATTAGCATTGCTCAGGCCACATTAACACAGTTTTCCACTATTTATTATGGGAAAAAAAACACAGTGTCATTTCTTTAAAAAAAAAAAAAAATGGTAAGAAAGTTTGAGTAAAGAACTTTCTCAGCAACAAATAATAAGAACAGCGCAACTCCGAGAGAAGGAAATAACAAGTGGCCCACCGGTACGAAGCTGAAGGGGGCCACGTGCTGCGTCGCATGGTGCAAGGTTGAGTATACGAAAGGCGTGGCTGCAGAATTTCACAGCGTGTTGCACGGCTACCTCGCCCACCCACACATCCTCCCTGCCTCCCTCCTTCCGCACCACACACACCGATGCGCTTGGCTAGCAAAGCAGCTGGCAGAGACGGCCATTCCTCCAGCATTGCAATGGCGCGGCCGCTCGTTTTTAAAGCGCAACCAAGCACATTGCGCTACGGTGCTGGGTTATCCATTCTGCTCCACGCATTTACATTTCTTCATTTTGCTGATGCTTCCTCCAAAACAACTTACAAGGTTAGAAGTGTTAATTACAAGCTTGCAATTATTTGCTTATTTATACAGCTAGGTAATCTCACTGGAGCAATTTTTTTTTTTTCCTTTACGGTAAACACATGTGCTCAAGGCTACTGCAGCTAGAGGTGGGGATCAAACCCACAACCTTTGCATCAACAGGCAGCGACTCCAACCACTACACCGCCAGCTGTCCCTCCGCATTAAGCTGCTCCCGGAGGACATGCATTCAGACAACTGATATTTAATACAAGACTGGTGACCGCAACTGGGGAAAAATGCCTTGTTGGGAGCGTCTCGACTTTTTCGACCCTGCGCCCTCCTGCAGTTGTGCTGCAACGAGCCTGTGAGAGAAAGCTTTCGGCCGTGCCCGTTGGGGGCGCTAGGCAGGCTGCCTGTGATCACACCTGCTGCCATCTATTCCGTGTGTCCCTCAGGTGCAGAGTCCTCCGGACAAAAGGTCAACAAGTCAGTAGCTGTCCCTCCTCAGCGGCGCCACCTGCTCTGATGGAACAGGCTGCAGCGGCGGTATAAAAAGCAGGCTTCGGTTATGCTCAGCATCAACTGCCAGGGCTGGAATAGCTTCTGCAGCTGCACCGTAATACTGCGGTCACACTTAACTACGTGACATCCAGTTGCGCTGCTCTGTTCAAGCAGAATTCACTCGAGCAGCAAACATACAGCAAGGCTGATATCAGCAGACCGACACACAGATGTCCCTGCCTCCGCAAAAAACCAATTCCCACCATCACATTTCCGGCCAGCACAGATAAACGATACATAAATGGAAGACGCTTTATGGGATGGTTATATCTAGCACAGACAGCGGACGCACTGCACCCTCAGCAAAAGGCTTGTTCCCCAGTCCCCCGCGGCTCAAGTGGAAGAGCCTCACAAAGAGCGTTTGTCTCTCTGCCTTGGCCTACTTTCCAAGTTGAAACTCACGACACGGACGAAGCGATGCGCACGTTCAGCTGGGCTGCAAACCCATAAACCTGACAAAGACCGCCATTTAGTCAAGTCAGAGTGCAAGTCGGTGACATACGGGTTCTGAGCACACATGGGCGTTGGATGCGAGGAAGGTGAGACCGTTGAATGCTGCTGATGTTACTACTGTAAAAAGCAAAAAAAAATAATAATTTAGCAAAAAGGATTATCAACAGTGTATAATCAGTGCAAGTAATGCCATGTTGCTGCCGTGTCATGTGGCTGCTTGCTCTGCTTGCTCTGCATCCTCTTGCTCCGCAGTGCTGAGCTTTGACCTACTGGGCACGTACACAGTTGACCTCTGTGATCCAAAGAGCACACAGAACCATTCACAGAACCCTCTACCCCACACAGCAAACAGCACACACTGCGAGCACTCCTCTTCCGCTTGCATTTATTACACTTACGTTAATAGTTCTAGGATTATACGTGGAACTACATGTACTTTGCAATTCAAGTGTGGAAGACATGATAATAATAAAAATTTGCAAGACACTGCATGTGTACAATTTTTGAAAAAATATGAAACTTTAAACCTTATTTATTGGCAATTTAAGGACTTAAAATTACCATTTTGAAAAGAGAAACATTAACAGATGGTTAGCTAAAAACCAAAGAAATTCAATATTCGATTAACATCAGGAGGTACGTGAATGTAGCATGTAGGAGAATACATGCAGAATGCATTGAAAGAGCATGCAGGATGTAGTAGAATAAAGCTGAGTGATCAAAAGTAATACCTAGAAGTGGCTGCAGTGATTCTACTATTTTTAAAGCACAGTTGTAAACATGTAAGTCTAGAGGCTCTAAGTGGCCGTTTGGTGGTGTTAGCTTTGTGGTTTGGGGTATTACATGAGTTACTGCACTTCCTGATGAACCCTCATTGTGTTGACTATGAAGACCAAGCACGATGCAATGGTGAGAAAAACGAGAGATCGCCACACAGCACTAGCACGGTAAGGAGTTCACACACGTAAGCTGCAATGTGACCCCAGAAACATAAGGTCAACAAAATTATTTTATTCGGGTTTCTAAGTGACTCAGCCAAGTAAAGGAGCATCGACAAGGGGCAGGATCTATGCCATGGTGGAAAGAACTTTTTGAATTCCCCTTCTAAATTAACGTTTAGATTAGGTCAACCCTCAATAAACAAATAACTTATATTGCGATTTGGCATCCCATGCAATAACTTCAGTCGGAATCCCAATCAAAATCTGAGCAGCCCAATTAAGTGTTTGGATGAAACAGACACCAGCATACTTTACTCGCTGCTCACAAAAAAATGGTTTCGGTCCAACCTACGTCATTATCTAACTATGACCGGGAGTTGTGTAAGGACTGATAATGGCATTGTTACACTAAGAGCACAGTGATTTACTCAACCGCAGTCTTAAGACAAGTTGGTTAATATGTATGCACACAGTGCAACTTCAACTGCTGAGTATGAAACGACACTATTCACTGGGTTAGATATTTTCACTGATTTGTCACAAAATTGTTAAAATAAAAAAGCAGCAGCAAAAACAGTCGTGACCATTAAGCCACATAATAGAAGTCTAAAAGAAGCACCAGACTATAAATGGGTTGCACAGATTACTGTCACTAAAGTCACTGGCCCTGGACAAGGGGTCTGGAAAGTAGCAGATGTACTAATGCAATATAATCGTGGCACCATGTCTCTCAATAACCTATTTTTACACGCAGTTTACACACAACAGCCAGAAAGCTAAACAGAATAAAAGCAAGGGAAACCGATTCATTTTTATTAGACGAGCGGATGGAAACGAGACGACAGTTTCGGAAACAATGCCAGTTATATTACAATGCCCTGCCTTGCATTGAGAAAAAAAGAAAAAAAGAAGCTATTATGAGTTAACATTTGTTCCCGCCTGCAACAAAAGGATGTGCAACACCAAGAAAAACTGAGGCCCATGAAAGGCAACTTAAAAAAATAAAAATAACAAAGCCAAAGCACTACCTTGAAAAGCCGATGACATTAGTTTCAATACGCTTACCCCAGACACAAAGCACACTTGCTTCAGGGCTGTTTGATTAATTTTTCTTGGAAGCATTCTTCACCGAAGGGGAATGGTGGCACAGCAGGTTGGACCGGGTCCTGCTTGCTGCTGGGTCTGGGGTTCGAGTCCTGCTTTGGGTGCCTTGTGATGGACTGGCTTCCTGTCCTGGGTGTGTCCCCTCCCCCTCCGGTCTGTTGCTGGGCTAGGCTCCAGCTCTCCCCCAACCCCCGTATGGGACAAGCGCTTTCAGATGGTGTGTGTGCATTATTCACTAATAATGGCATAGGGGCCAATTTAAAATGTGACCTGAACACAAAACAATTTTATACTAACAACTTTCTATACAGTGCTGTCCTTGCGCTTCTTCTTTTCACAAGTCTCCGAAAACAAACCCAAAACCCAGAGAAAATATTTTTTACCGCAGGTGTATGTAATCAGAAACAAAATCATATTCCTAGCGTTGTAAAGACAAGTTATGAAATACTGTGCCAAATATCTTTGGTTTTGTGAATTGTTCTTCAGCACTGGCACAGCTTGCGTTCAGCAACATCTGCGGAGCGAAGTCACAGCAGCATCCCAGCCGCTGGCAGCGGTGCTTCCTTGCTTCACCCAACCGTGTCGGACCGGCTTGGCTGAGGGCCAGGCCAGGATGACCACACCTGTGCACCTATTCCCCTGCAGCCATATCACTGGATTACGTTGAAGTTCAGCCCTTCCAGGTTTTGCATAGTTTCATCATCATCATCATCATCATATGTAGGATGCTCTCAAAGAAGCCCCGCCCCCACCCCGCCAGCGTGCAGGGACCCCCCAGGGAGCAACGGTTCCACTTGTGTCCCACCCTGACGCAGGCCCAGCACCGCGAGGAAACACATCCTCTTACAGTGCCGGCACGCGGACCAGACAACTGTTTACATAGGTTAAATAAACCGTCCACTCCAAACGCGAATTCATTTGCACTCTCTCCTGCTTCTATTCAAATACAACCAACCGCTTTTAAAACTGCTTCCTTCTCCGACTAAGGCCATAAACAGTGCAGGCAGAGTGTGACAAGTTCAAGTGTGCTACCTACAGGGATCTATCTATAAATAATTTGCTTCTAGTACCAGGACATCACTTAAAGGGGAAGTTCTGATTTTCTCCACCTTAGGGGGTTTTATAACACTTACCTGGACGCGTGTCAAAAATGTACCGTTTTCCCCATCTGTTAATGCTTTCATTTTCATTTTAAAATCTCTACAACAATTTTTACATTCCTGAGCATTATGAACAATTAAAAAGAGAATGAAAATGTACAGAAACATCTATCGCGGCAAGGTTCAACGCACCTGATTTTTGACGTTAATGCACCTGCACGATTACATCTGCTTCCAAAATTATGGAAAGCAGACAATAAGTCAAAAGACACAATGCAAACAATGAAAAATTATGCAGAGATAACATCCGTTAAAGGTGCGCTCCACATTAAAGATGAGACGTGAGTAACTGCTTGACTCATTCATTACATTAAATAAATAACTCATTCATTAAATTAATTCCAAACTGGTCATTCAAGCTCAACTGGAAAAACAAACTGTGAGCCTGTTTTAGAGATCCTGCCCACACAAAAGCTGTATTAGCTGGGAGCAGCATTTGTGTTTATCTCAGTCATATGCCGAACTAGACATCCAGTATAGATGTGCACCAAAAATGCATGTAACGCACTGTCATGAAGAAAGAGCAAAACCATTTTCACTAGAGGCCATGTGTTCAAAACCTGTACGATACCAACTGACTCCCACGGTGGAAGATGACACCAAAGGCTGCTCCACAGCTTGGATACCTAGACCATGACCAGGAGGTCAAGTCTGAGCGCCCTTCTGACATTTGCAAGATGTAACAAGTCTCATTTTCTATGTTCCTTCCACCAACAACAGGAAACCTTGAGCTTTAAAAGGTAGCCATATTGACAATGACCATATTTTTCTCTCCTGTTTTCTGTTCCCCCCCAGCGGCTTATCACTCCGGTATCACCTTACAACAAAAAAGAGAACATATTTTTTATCTGAAACTGGCGAAGGTCATTTTGCCCATCTTCTGCAGATATTTAACAAACTCTGGGTGGAATATTATCTGCTGAAGATGCAAAGGAATCTAAGGACATGGACAGGCTAACGGAAAGTTTCTTTTAAACTATTCCGTCTAAAGAAATAAAGCCAAACAATGCATATACACAGTACTAACCATAAATGGAAACAATTTCATAACTTATGTCCTTGAGTTTAACTCTTGTTCAGATATATATAGGCATCGCATTCTCAGGAGGCTTCCGAGGTCTTAGACAATGAAAGCAGACACCTTGCGTTAGTTAAAATCCATCCGTCTGTGGGCATTAGTGATGTGGTCTTACTTAATGAGGTGATAACTAAGAGAGGTAAGCCATAACACTTGCTGCAAGACCCGAAAAGCAATTTACTTATTCATACAGGTTTGATGGCTTTCTGCTGCACCGCTGTATTTAGACATTACAGACCGACGCCTTTAAGATCTAACCAGTCACAGTCCATTTTTCAATGCCAGAAATAAACAACGTACTCACACCCGCAAAATCGTACAAAAGTTTTGGTTAAGCTGCTGGAAGAGAACAGGCTGACGAAGTTGTTCTCCAAGTTCTTTTTCAAGGTTGTGTCCTCTTGGTCATGTCCACTTTCAAACATTTTGCCGCATGCTTCATAAATTGACCCATTCTGTTTCCTGAATATGAATGATTAAGTCAGCTCTTGCTGTCTTGGAAAGGACAGGCGCTGAAATTTATAATTCTGAGGTAGCAAGCCCTCGTCTCGGGGTACAGTCGCTACTGAATGTGTAATGACTCCACAGAGTTTGCTTTGCCCCACGTGGAGAAACGGGGAGATGGAGTTACCGCTCTGACTAAGACTCTCAAGGACAACCGATCAGCTGCCTTGCAGCTTTCCCTAGCTCCGGTCTCCATGCCAACCAACATATCTTGGTGAGGAGAACCTCCGATTGTGTTAATAGCAGGCCTCTTTACATTAGAGAGGGAAGATGTTTGGAGCTGGTCAAGTGTTGGCAAGTTGAAAGGAAAAAATAAGCATCGGTTTACATTACGATCAGCAGTGAATGCAAACAAGCCGAGAGGCGCCAGATGCCTCCAAATAAATCCAAAAGGACGTTAATGGAGAGCGCACGTGATGAACGCCATACGCTGTGATCCCGCATGAAGCAACGTGCCACCTGGAACAGAGTTTCAAAATGGTATTTTGCATATCCGGCAAAAAAATAACAATATTGTTTAAGAAACGGCTATTTTCAAACTCGTAATAGTTAATGAGTCCATTCATATCAATGCAGACACGGGCAACGAGTGCACCACCGTATTATATTGTACCTCGAGCCTAGATTACTTCGTCGACACTGTTAGAAAATAACCCCAAAGTCTTCACGCTGACAAAAAAAGAACAGGAACTTTGCAGCCGGACCTGCGGGAAATAAAGTGGAGCGAAACATTTGAGAGGGTCCTGCTGGTCACGGGCAAGTGAGCGCATGCGGAGGGCATCCCGAGGTGGGGGATGGGTCCAGCAGGCCTGCAGATTTAACACGAGTCATGATTCATGGCTTCACAGGTCACTGAAGAGAGTCAGAGCTTCTCACACACACACAAAGAGAGAGAGAGAGAGAGAGAGAGAGAGAGAGAGAGAGAGCCAACCATCGAGAACAGCAACCGCAAAGCCAACAACTCCGTGAGGTTTGCAAGTCATCTGAACTGCACATATTTTCACGAGTCAGATGACGAGAGGATGTTTTTTTGCGTCGAACGCTGAGGAACATGGAGGCCAGGACAGCAGGCCGCAGGGGTGCTTGGCCAGAAGACATTCTGCGAGGAGCGGTGAGCAGGAGGCCGCAGGAGGCCGCAGGATTGCAGAGCAAGGCCAGCGGGCGGAGGCGGGGAATTGCCCTTTTTAAGCCTTGTGGAGACACTTTTAGCCCGAGCACATGACCCAGGCAGGAGTTAAAAAATAAACCGAAGGCAGGACATAATCGGTCACTTGCCTCTACCGCTTTCCTTCAAAGAAAATGTGAATTTTACCCCTTGCTAGCTCAAGTTTCAGGAGTAAAACAAACCATGCTCTCAGTAATCTGCTGTAGATGCGTGACCGCACCGAGCGCTACATACAAAGGCTCGTCATCCTTCTCGTTGCGGCCAACTTGGGAAAGTCGCTCGACGGTAACCCGGGAGGAGCACGACGTTCGTTCTGCGGAACCCCACAGGAGACACGGCTACCAAATACTGTGACCGAATCAAACGCGCCGTCTACTTCTGCGCGGTGCTCCGACTCGACACGCCCCCGATTTATCCCTAGGTCAGCAAACGGCCGGCAGGGCAGCATTCGGAAAACGAAGCGCAAAACGAAACGGGACGGTGCACACGAGAACACGAGCGGAGGAGCGATGACCTCACCACAAATGCACACCGCCACATTCTCGAGGTGGGGTTCATCGCACCGTTACGAGTAAACAAATACCGTCTCATCTCCCGCGGAACGCCCCAGCGGTCCTGGCGTGTTTCACCAGCCACGTTGCCACGGTCCTGCTGAATGCGGTTTTCATAAGCAGCACCGTGTTACGTGGGGACGCCAGCTCGACATGCGGGGACACGCATCTTCCAGATGACACTCCGCCGTCCACGCTACGGCGTTCGCCTCGAGTTTCTTTTTGATTTTTTCAGCGACGCGAACGCGTTTTCGCGCGTCGACACACCCCCGGAGACCACCGCCGTGACGTTCCCGGCCTCTCGCGGCATCCCGAGATCCTCAAGCGGGAAAAAAAGCTCGCAGGATCGCGCATCGCCCAAAAAAATGCCAAAACCGACAAGTGGACTTCATTGCAATAAACAAAGCTTCCACAAACACTGCACTGTTCTGGAACCCTTAGAAAGTATTCTGTAACAGTCACACATTGGAAGGAAGAAAAAAAAAGAAAAAAAAAAAAAAAAAAACTGTGTCTCGGTCCATTTCTGTCAAGACGTTCTAATTCGAAGTGCGTGGAGTATCATGGAACTCAAACCCCGCCCCACTACCCGAAATGAATGCTGCCAGAGAGAAATTTTCCACGTCCTGCTGCCCCAAGGCCAAGAGCGCCAGTCTCTGCCAGCACTGTTTCTGCCTGAAGCGGAGAGGAGGAGCAGGAGGAGCAGGAGCAGGAGAGGAGAAAGACTCGTGGAGGGTGGAGAATGCCCGCCGGCCCTGTTGGTACAGTAACATAATGACAGTTCTTACTTCTAAAGGGAAACCTCTAAGTGCCTATGGAGCCAGGTAGTCAATTACACGAAGTGCTAAAGGACAAGCTGCAATTATCTTCTGATCGCCTGGAACGTTCATATCCTTCCGCGCTCCCCGCAACAAAACCGGGCCGACTTAATAACGCCGACTCACGGACGCAAACCCGAGCAGCGTTTCCCGTTTTGCTTATCTGTTTCGGTTCCCCCATCATCACAGCGAGCCGTGAACGCCCAGGCAAGACGAAGCGGGGCGAGGCCGAGCGGCAGCCCGCGGAAGAGCTCGAAACGTTCACCTGAGGCCTTCGCCTTGCGGATATCTGCTCCTCGCCTCCCTCTTGTCTTGCGACACAGAATGAGAAGGTCAGACAAGGCAAGGTACCGGGCTTGCGGTGCACGATGCCCTTGTGCAAACAGGTGTCTCTTGATTTAAAAAACTGAACACCAGAAGCCTCTTGCTGCACTGAGGACCTGAGAAACATGGATACAGATGCTACTGGCAAGTGATTCGAGAGCTATCTTCTGGTCTATTTTGACCAATATAAATGATTCTTCCTGATATTGTTGCAATGGTGCCGCACGGCTTCCGAGCTGTAGCTTTAGATGCGAGTTCGAATCCAAGTGCTCTGGTTTCCAGTTCCTTTGAAAGCCGTGAGCTAATAATAAACTAATAATAATAATATACTTATTGTTATTAACTATTAAGAATAATGATGATGGTGATGATGAATGTTCAGAGTTGAAGCCTCCCGAGAGAAGCAGCGAGGTTCAGCCGGCAGATGTTTCACTGAGGAGCAAGACCACACCTCTCCAGACGCATCTGTACATTTATTTTCCATAGTTGAGGCGCTCGCCCAACCCGGCGAGGCCTTCGGCGTGAAAGGTCATCGCACCCCCAGTTCCAGCTGCGACTATTCAGACACGACACACATCATCTCACCTGCAGCTGCAATCTCGTTTTGCATTTATATAAATTTATATAAAAGGTAAGTGTTAAAAAAACAGTTTTGCAGGGATGCATCCAGAGCCATGTTCTAAGGGTTTCACTAACACATGGAGAGGAGCACTCACAGGACCAACAGAAGACACTCGTCCACAAAGCAGCTCAAAGACCCATATTAGTAGGGGTAGACATTGTTAAGATGCTGCAATGAATCCCCTAAGAGGGAGAAAATTTGTTTTTTGGTAAATCTGTGTAACCTGGTCTCTGAGAGCCTTCACTCCAAGCAGTAAGTGCGGAAGAGTGAAGAATGCATAAAAGTGACTAAAACTATGACCTAATGCAGTTTAGGCTTTCCAGAGGGTGCGGTGGTGCAGCGGGTTGGACCGGGTCCTGCTCTCAGGTGGGTCTGGGGTTCAAGTCCTGCTTGGGGTGCCTTGCAATGGACTGGCGTCCCGTCCTGGGTGTGTCCCCTCCCCCACCAGCCTTACGCCCTGAATTGCCGGGTTAGGCTCCGGTTCCCTGCGATCCCGTATGGGACAAGCAGTTCTGAAAAGTGTGTGTGTGTGTGTGTAGTCTTTCCAGACTCACAAGAGCACTAGAGGAAATGCCTGAGATAAAATTTATTAGACAACATTTTCCGATGGTCAGATACATGCAATCCCCATATTCTTCCGCTTACCTAACTAGAACAAAAATGGTTATGTGGCCCAACTGAAAGAAAATTAAAAAAAACATTTTCAATCAGCTGTAAATACAGAGATCCGTAAACACCGAACGCTTGCGAAGCAGCGCTCAAGTAACTATCCACGTAACTATCTAGGAAGTGTTGACTTTTCCGAACGCGGACTTCGCCAACTCGGAGGAGCAAAAGGAGGAGCGCTCATCGTGAGAGCTATGTTCTTACGGATGCTGAACAATCTCAAACGGAAAAAAAAATTCCATACTCATAATTTCATACTTTTCCCAAAACTTCAAATGCGTCCTGATGCGAATAAAATGCGAAACGGCGCAAGTCACGTGAGCTCCGAGGCGAGCCAACACGGCATCTGGTCTGAGAAAGCACAGTATTCTGGGCCACATGCGCTGTAGCATCGCTGGGACGCGATTTCAGCGGAGACGTTACTGGGAGCTGAATCACAAAGGCTTAGCGGCGCAACGAAATGCAAGAGTGGCCAAATGAGGAACCCTGCCCATCGTTGGAGAAGCAGCATTCACAGGAAATTGCCCAGACATATGTGTCACTTACAAGCTACAGATATCCCTTTGTGCAGAAATGCGGAACGCTGCTGGAAAAAGCAATCGGGAGCAACAATCGCCTGGTTCTCCCTGGTTAATCATTAATAAAGCAGTTTTAGTGTTAATGCGCCGTTTTTTGATAAGCATGAACGCAGTGCTTGTACCTGCCGCAGCACTGACAAGACACCTTTATTCGTGGGGTGTTTTTACCACGCTCTTTAACTCTGTTTAGCTCTCAAAAAAAAGTTTCATTATGTCACACTGGTGTTGGAGAAACAAATTATGAGCCAGAAAGAAACCATACAGCCTGTGTATGTTCTGCTGAGCGCCCACAGCACACGGCTACCCCGAGTCACACATTTACATTTACATTTATTTATTTAGCAGATGCTTTTCTCCAAAGCGACTTCCAATGAACTCTATGTAGTGTTACCAGCCCACACACCTTGTTCACCAAGGTAACTTACACTGTTAGATACACTACTTACACTGGGTCACACATCCATACACCAGTGGAACACACTCATGTCACTCGCACGCCACGGGTGAACCTCAACGGCATGTCTTTGGACTGTGGGAGGAAACCAGAGCACCCGGAGGAAACCCACAGAGACGCGGGGAGAACATGCAAACTCCACACACACTGAGCGGGATTGAACCCATGTGCTCTCACACCCCCCAGGCGCTGTGGGACAGCAGCACTACTGAGTCACACTGCACACACCAAAACAGACCTCCCCCCGTACCGCTCTACGGAGACACGGTCCTCAAACTAGGCAATACGAACCACCCGACGAGCGTTACAAAAAACATCCTTTGCACGATTTCATTATGGGAAATTCCAAAATCAGTACACATTTTTTCCCCAAACACCGTTAGGAAGGACAAAATAAAACAACCGAGGTCCGGGAAGGGATTCAAGTCAGGCAACGAGCAACAAAGCGAGAAGTACAGTGCGGGGAGAAGAGGAGGACGCAAACAAAACTGAAGTTATTCCCGCGGCGGTCCTCGGTGCGGCCCCTTTGCCGTGTCGCAGTATTTCACTTTAAGCAGCACCGGCAGCAGAGCGTGCGGTTAAAAAACGAGCGTTGAGCCCCCTGGAAAAGGCAACCTACAGCTACCCCGCAACGAGACCCACTTCTGGAATCAAGGGCCTCCTTTTAAGGTACTGGTGTAGCAGACAATCTATATTTCTTGTATTACGTATTGTCGAAAGCAGCAGATCCCTCGACTCCAAAGAACGTTTTCAAAGTCAAGACCTAAAGCTGCCTAAGACTTTATCTTAATGATTATCCACATGTCAGAAATTCCTTCGAGGATCCGGACGGAGCAGGAGGCGGAGCACTTTGCGCATGGCAACGAAAGAACGGGGGAAAGTCGATTTCGCATCCAAAGGCGGTTCTCTGCTGTGAGAATGCGTGCCTCACGCGTTCCCACATCGTCGGAGAGTCCAGGAATTGGGGATCGTAGGAAACGAACGCCTGCGTCAAGGTCGTTCGGAAAGCACCGGCCGAAAAAAGGAGTGTATAGCATCCGTATATTTCCAACGTTCTCTAAAGCAGGAAACTACCGGAAATTAAACAGCAGATTTCATTAAATCGCATTAATTTGATGCCAGTAAAACGGTGGAACAGTATTGCCATTTTTTTGGAACGCGAATCGAACGGTTACGCTGCACGGAATGTGAGAGGCACACAAAACGGGGAGAGGAAGAAACAGTTCTATTTGAAGACTGGAACGAACGAGAGTTAACGGTGAAATCGAAAGGGCATCCCAAAACCCCTTTGTCTGCTCACGCCGCAGGACACACTAGACATTTCGGAGTAATTCCGGTTGTTTTCACCTGTGAAGGTTTTCACTCAAAATATTCTGCATGTTCAACCTCATTTGGTACTCAGGCTAAAACCTACTGGCTGTAAAACCATGCCTGTTAATAACTGAAATGTGGCAGTAGTCCGCAACGGCTCAAAGAAATTAAAAATGTGTGCTGGAACTCGGGATCCTTTAAAATACCAGGACTGGCATGGGAAGCGCTACAGAGACTCAGCACACCCCTCAAATTCCAGCGCTTCTAGTCTTAACAACAACAAACCCAAGGCTATAATGTAATAATAGGGAATAGAAAAAAAAAACAAAAAACAATTACTAACCCAACACTACAGACCCATGAGATTTTGTGTGTCCTTTAAAAGAAGTTATGTGATTTTTTTTTTTTTTTCCTCCATCTCCATATTTCCCAGATAATTAGAATTACTCATAAAAGGGAGTATTGCACTCCAGTCCTCTGACTTGATACACCCCCGACAATCTGCTAATTGTACTCTGTATTGTACAATTAATACTAGACTGAGAATGTATCATCGTAGTTACCATGCATACAAGCGGTAATTTATTATAAGATAGAAAGCGCTTCCAATTATATGCGGGGGTGCAAATTCACGTGGCACATCCTGTGAAGCACCTGGACACATCATCACTAATGTCACATGGGCTCGGGGTCTGTTTTGGGTCTTTCAGCCAGACATCGCCACCCAAGCTACTCAACTAAAGTTGACGAGACCCCAGCTACCTGGAACCCACAGCTCACCGCTCCTGATGCCCAGAGCCTCAGTAACAGCTTTCATAGCCTCCGTCCTCTGAGATCCTGCAACACCCGACATGCTGCGGCCCTAAACACCGAATTCTCTGAGGAACTACAGCGAACGTGAAAACGTTACCGAACAAGGTTCACAGTCAGAATACGTCCTATGAATGAACAACGTTAGCCATGTATGGTAAATTGCAGGTATGTGATTGGATCTCTTTTGATATGTAGAACTCCAGGTGATAAAGGAGGGAACCAGCACATCGTTGCAAAGCAGAGCCTGATTTTTCCGCATGTGAAAGTGTCTTCTTCAATGACTACTTCTGTTTTCAAAGTGTATTAAACTAAATAACTGATAATATTTTGACCTTCAATATTTCTGTAATGAGCCAGGGTTTCATTTGTATACATCAACTTTTATGAACATTTTTACTAGGGCACCTTTCTGGGACATATAATGTAAAAGCAATGTAGAAAAACAGTGGAATTAACATTCCCAGGAGGGGTAATTCCTTCTGAAGTTAAACCCCACTATTACTATTTACCACTTCAGGGTGAAAACTTCAGGTGAAATACTGGAAAGAAATACTAAAGTCAGGTTAATCCCACTTGAGAAGAAAAATGTTTCCATTAAAACAAGGCTTGTTCTCGAGTGACGATGGCAAGAATTTTAAGAAGCGACCCAGGACCACGTCACAGACCTTTTTTGGACTATGCCAAGACACTTCTAGCAGTGATGCATCAGCTATGAAGAGAAGCGCAATTGTTTGCTAGTTATGTCATACAATTCTTCACAAAAAAAAAACTTTTTAAAATGATATGAAGGCAAAGTCAAAGCAAGCCATCATTACATTATACTTATTCATTTGGCTGACGATTTCTCCGAAGCAACTCACAATACTAAGGTACTTACAATTATTTACCTGTTTAGCTGGGTAATTGCACACTAGCAACGCATATTCGGCGCCGTGCCGCCGTGCGAAGAGCGTTCTATAAAAATAAATTGAATTTAACTGAACTGAATATTGCCAGTAAAGCAGAATTCAGTTACATTTAAAACAACTTCACTGGAGAAAGACTGACTGGGTCTCTGCTGAAACAACACACTGGTCAAACAGTGGGAAAATGAACATGTCAGCATCCGCGGAGAAGAATGGGATCCTGGCTGATCTCGGTGACGTCGAGCAATGTCATCTTCGCAGCTGCGGCCTCTTCGCTTCTCGCGTTTGGGGCGAAGGAGAAAACAAACGTACCACGGTGCATCTTCACCCTCTTCATCCTCGGCTCACGTAACCTTCAGATCCAACTTTCGCACGCGAGATACAGGGCTCTATCTGAGAGGAAAGGGCGAGCTGCCAAGAACACCATAATGCAGGAGAATTTTAAACATCTCAGACATGAAGGGGAGGAAGTTACTCCAGCTATTCTTATGAATAGAAAATGCTGCATTTCTCCCATATATTAAGAGTTTTCCTTCACCCATCTTGGTTATTGCAATTTTCAGTCACTCATTTGAGGGTACATATTTTTGAGGGGGTCGAACATGAAGGATGAGGACTCGTTTGCCATGTTGTTGATGTTCTCAGCAGAAGGAGAAGCACCGGGCGGGCGGGAGACAAGCGGCAGGGCTGGAAGAATCAAGAAGCTCCGTTTTATGATCTCCCGTGTTCTTCTCAATGTTCGGAAGAACAAGAAGGAGGAGGAGGAGAAGAACTCGCCATGATGATGATCCGATCGATCTGTCCCGTGTTTCGGCTGGACGGGTGTCGTCCCCCCCCCCCCCCCCCCCCCCCGGCCCGCCATACAACACAGCACAAAAGTGCTCGCAAAACACGCACCGCGCGAACCACAGCGAGGACGAAGCGCACGAAGGAGCGCAGTTACCTAGACAACAAAAAAAAGCGCACAACGACGGGAGAGTGAGTCCGTAAAAAAAAAAAAAAAAAAGCGGACTGAACGAAATGGAGCGCGAGCGACGTGATTTTTACACTTGTGAAAAAGAGTATTTCCCCGGCGCCGTGTGTTTTTACGAGGAGAGGTTTTGAGCGCGAATGACGGAAAAAGAGCGGTTTTGGAGAGTTCTTACCTGGACAGCTCGGCAACAGTTAGCAGCGCTCACTTTGCTCCCTCAGAGACATACATAGCCCTGCCTGCGCGCTCCCGTCACTCTTCGCGTGGGACAAAGAGACTGAGCGCTCGAGAGCGGAGACCCTCCAGTCCAGCTCGCCTCGGCCACCCTGCTCGCAGCAGCGACTGAGCGCGACGATGACTGACAGCGTGATGACTGAGCGATGCGACTCGTCTCGCAGGGAAACCGGGCGCGCGCTCGCCGTTCCCCAGCCAACTGCCGTCCGAGGCCGACTTCGCGGAGCTCGTGTCACTGGGCGGGTCTTCGTCCCTGCGGGCGACGAGGAGCAACAGCCATGTTGGGAAGTGCAGCGCGCGCGGTCACCGCGAGCTCGGGCGCGCGAGCGCACACTCGCACCGCACAGCACAGCAGCGCACGTGCGGCGGCAGCGCAGCGGCGGGCGACGAGTCGGGGAAACGCGGGGCCGCTGCTTCAGCACGTTGCAGTGGCGCGTAGTGGACCGTAACTTTAAATACGTAGAGATCATACAGTTTTTCCCATTATTACAGAAAAAAGGAAAACGCACCGCGGGTGGTGAATTATAGTTGCTGAAGCAACCGAAAATCATCATGTGTTTGGGCTCGGTCCCGGCGGCCGCTGTTGTGAACTAAGTTAGGCTACAGAGGAGCAGTGGAGGAACAGTGACTTTCACAAGACAAGGGTGTAGTGAGTGAACATCGTGTTCGTGTCACACCGTTAAAGAAGGGTGCCGTGGGAAAAAAAAATATATAGAAGCACAGGAAGCTGCACGCGTTTATTTATCATACACACACAGTCATACAAATAGTATGAAGCCACTGACTGAGGAGAAGTAGGCTGCCGGACCTATTTTTGGATATTGTGGACCTCTTCTGGCAATAGGAAGTACTGTATTGCACGTCCAGCTTTGTTTCTGGTCTTTTATCTCGCGTTCCGTGTAACTGAAACTCTTATTCCTGAGTGTGCAACTGTCATCGACGTATAGTATACAAAACACCAGGGTAAATACAGAAGACATCTAAGATGTCCTTGTATGCATTCTTTATAAAAAAAAACATATATTCCCAATACTCCCATTAAGTACAACTACTGGAGGAGTAAAAGTGGCGAAACTTGGGACAAGAAGCTGTGCGGTGGCTCCGTACAACGAAGAAACTAACGTTTCACCCCTTTGTTTAGTCTGATTTCACTTTTTGTTTATCTATTTTATAATAAAACACACACACACGAGCTGTATATGCGCACCCAGCCGATAGATGTCAGTAATACACACCGAAACGAGAGGTTGTGGGGCGGCTTTTATTCGGCCGAACACAGAAGAGACGCGCGGTTGCCATGGAGACCGAAGTTGAGCCAAAGGTAAGCGGTGAGAATATGAGGAACGATGCGCATCCTTATAGGCAGTATGGCTCAACAGTCGCCACTGGATAAGTTTCTGGAGATGGAGCATTGTCTTTATTTGCAGACATTTATATTTGTTTTAATTACCTTGGCGCGTGACGTTAAGAATATTGAATAAACGTGTTTTTAATTATAACGTGCGAATTTTTATAGACTCTAATCTCATCTAATCTAATCTAATTTTTCTAAATCGAAGAATCTGTGTTCTCACCGTGAAGGGCTTTGAGATTTGGGCCTTTTTTTTTTTTTTTTTTTTGGCAGGGGAGCGTTATTTCACGTCCAAGTCAAGCTTTCGGCGCCATGCAGTTTAATTTATGTGAACTCTTGCAACGTTTTGCTTTTGTTGAAATGAAAGAATTTTTGCCAAGTGTTAATATTTATTGGAATTTTTTTTTTTTTTTTTTTTAGAAAATAATACCAAGGGATTATAAAGAAGTGAAATCAAAAATGAGGGATGACACAGGTGCGGTTGTTTGGCACTTTTTTGCATTCCCTTCAGTGTCTGCCAGGCATCTTTAGTGCTGTAAGTATTGTATTGTAAGTCTCATCGAAGAGCATCCACCTCCACTTGATGTGACTCAATGGACCATCAGTTGTTTTTGACTCTACCTGTGCACAAGTCAGGCCTTTCAGTGCCTAGTGTCAGTAATCCCCAAAGGTCAGCTGTGTATCTCACACACACACATCATCTGAAACCACTTGTCCCATAGAGGGTCATGGGGAGCCAGAGCCTAACCTGGTAACATAGGGTGAAAAGCTGGAGAGGGAGGGGACACACCCAGGACAGGACACCCGTCTGTCACAAGGCACCCCCAGCAGGACTTGAACCCCAGCCCCACCGGAGAGCAAGACCCGGTCCAACCCACTGCACCACCACACTCCCTACCGTGTTTCTCTAAGCAGTAAAAAAGCTTTTGGTTTCGGGGCGGGGTGGGGGTGGGTTGGTTTTCTACGGCCAGTGCTGAGGTTAAATAAATGAAAAAAGAGGTGAGGGAAAATGCCTCCGGTCCATGTCACACCGCAGTGCACGTGAGCACATTTGCAGTTGCTCTCCAAGCCTGGCACACCGTGGGAGACGTGAAGGGAATATTAACGTGATGTCTGCAGCCTGCCGCTGGCCCAGCCTGCCAAGGGGAAAAGAGGAGGAAACAAGCAGAGCACAAAGAAGTACATAACAGGCTTTGTGTCACTACAAAAGAGGTTTTGTAAGTTGGAAGACTCAATGGTGAAGTAAGTGTTACTGGTGGGGGCCTGGGGGACATGGGACCGCAGAGGCGAAACAAAAAACACTATATCAAGTAAAGGAGCTCGAGCTGATGAACTGGTTGCCACCTTATGCGAAAAGTTTACTGTCTCCCATCAAAGATTTGTTACATATGAGCTAAACCTTGACAGGCTCATACTTTACATACCTTACAGCCTAACCTCCAAATTCTTACTGTGGTTATCCAACATGTGGCAACATAACTTTTCAATGAGTATATTGTGACTTCGGGATATATCATCCGGACAACAAATAAGAGATAATAATTGCTGAATATTCTCTGCAGATATTTCCAGGAAAAATATTTTCACCAAGTTTATGTGTGAATCAGGTGATTGCTTTTTTCACGCACATATAAAAGAAGTCTGCAGTATCCCTGAACAAAGCACATGCCACTTTATAGAAATAACATACTCAGAACAGTTATTTAACTTATTACTGCTCCTATTACTAGCTAGCTGTCTAGTGCCTACTGTTTGTAGTTTCCAGTGTCTGTGTAATTGTTCTAGTTACAGTTAAATTACATGTCCCGTGTAGTCTTTTGTATTTATTATATTTGTATTTTTATTTACTTACTTACAACTATATTTTACATTCTTTGTGTATCGTATATATTGTGTATGTTATCACCAGACTCTGGCCTGCGCTGTACTGTCTTGTCTTGTTTCTGCACTCGTCTGTTGTATTTATCTTTTTTACAAAATGCACCGTATGTTTTGTGTGGCACAGAGGTCCAGAGAGAAACGGAATTTCGTTCTCCTGTAGACCAATGTGTAACTGACATGTAGGCGGAATGACAATAAAGTTGACTTTGACTTTGAAAATACACGTTTTAGATATAAACATTAATATTAAATGCATTTTTAATCTACCGAAACTTCTCCATTTCAATAATGTCTTAATGTAAAATATTTAAAGGAAGATGGTCTTTTTAGCTCATTAACAGAGAAAAAAAAATCATTATCCAAAGGCAAAATTAAAGTATCACCAAAGGAAATGGTTTATTATGGTACATGTAGAGATACAGCAAATCAAACAAATATGTTAACACATTGCCCTTGGGTTTTGTGAGTCTTTTTCTGATTGTAATTTAGTCACAGCACCCAAGATAGGTTCTAGGAGTGGTGTTATAGTAAAAAAAATTAATGATTTAGTTTAGTGCTTACTTTCAGTGCTGTCTCTTCTTACCATTTTAAAAATAAAAATATAGCTCCGTAGCCTTCGTTTTGTAACTAAAAATAACCACATAGCCTTCAATAACAAAGGCGACGAAACTGTTTTGGCAGCATTACTGGTGACATCCACATTCCTTTTAACTGTGCAAAATGCTTTCATGCGGTGAATACAGTATTTACTGGTCAAGACTCTTGGATTCCTGGGTTATTTATGAGGTCCTTGTCTGGACAAGCAGCAAGTCAGCATTTTCATGAACAAAGTCTAGTCCTTCAGTTCCTGAAAGCTTTCATGATGGCAGGCTTTTATCAGACATTATTCAGTCCTTGAACCGCTGTATTACACATCAAACAGGGCTTTGACACATATACATACAAGATCCCTTGGGGTGTCGCTGTGATCCGGTTCAAGAGGACGCCGGATGCACCACCTCCAATCCTCTTTGGTAACCGTGCATCCGGAGCTGACATTAATTTGAGGATGCATGCTTTATTAGGGGTGGTAGTGTATTGCATCGCCATGAAGTGAAACATGGCCTGTGCTGTGTGATGGCATTTTTCCCTTTGTTTGTTAGGAACATGGTATGCCTCCAGAGGTCCTCATTGTGTGGTGGTATAGCGGCATTTTACAGATTTAGAGGTATCTGTCACATTATTCCGTGTTATTAAAGGTTTTGATTGCGGGATGGGTTGCTCAGATAACATTCAAAAAATTTTTCCAGTATATTTGGAACAATATAACACGACCTTTACAATTATTTCTCACTGACCTGTCTTTATTCTATAAAAGTGTGTTTTGATCTCTTCTGGTTGTATTGTCTGTACTATTTAAGTGTAGTAGCAGTTGAGTTCCACTAGGAATGTTCTTGTGATGACTTTAATTTCACTATTTTCTCCATAGACCGAGGGGGTGCGGTGGCGCAGTGGGTTGGACCGCAGTCCTGCTCTCCGATGGGTCTGGGGTTCAGGTCCCGCTTGGGGTGCCTTGCGGCGGACTGGCGTCCCGTCCTGGGTGTGTCCCTTTCCCCCTCCGGCCTTACGCCTTGTGTTGCCGGGTAGGCTCCGGTTCCCCGTGACCCCGTATGGGACAAGCGGTTCTGAAAATGTGTGTGTGTGTGTGTGTGTGTGTATTTTCTCCATATGTACTCTCCTCCAGACAATAACTTGCTGTTGCCTGTATGTGGCAGCAAACTCTCAATAATGGACCATGTGGTCTAGAACAAGAACCCGAACGAGAAATGAGGTAGGTGTACACACGAAATGGTTCCCCCTCTGTTCAGAAATAGAAGAGATGAAGGTGCAAAATACACATTTAAAGTAAATTATCATACCATATCTAAGTTTAAATCAAGTAATGAAATAAGAACAAAAATTCCCCCTCTTCAAGGATATACGCTGCCTGATGATGCTTTCAGCCCATGGAGTGAAAAGAAGCAGGCATCTGTCCTCACGTACAGCAGAAGAGGCTGTGCGTCTATCTGTGTTCACCCATCCTGAGTGGCCTGCGTTGAATCGGAGAATAAATCCTGAATAATTTACTCTGAAAAAGAAACACTCGGAAGAAAACAAAGTAAAAGCCGTCTAAATAAAAAGTCATTGTTTTGTCACAATCCATTGTGAAATGAGTGTGAAATGACTGTGAATGATGAATGAAAAGTTGCCTCTCCCTTTCACCTTTCCCTAAAATAATAAATGGCATTACAGCAACAAAGCTTTCTATGTAGCAAGAGAGTCTTCAAGAAACAATATAAAACCGCTACGTACGCAAGAAGCCTTTATTGTATGCTGTCACCAATATGAGTTTGTACGTCGCTTTGGAGAAAAGCATCTGCTAAATGAAAAAATGTAAATGAAAAGAATATTCAAACAGTAGGGGTGCGGTGGCGCAGTGGGTTGAACCGCAGTCCTGCTCTCCTGTGGGTCTGGGGTTCGAGTCCCGCTTGGGGTGCCTTGCGACGGACTGGCGTCCCGTCCTGGGTGTGTCCCCTCCCCCTCCGGCCTTACGCCCTGTGTTACCGGGTAGGCTCTGGTTCCCCGTGACCCCGTATGGGACAAGCGGTTCTGAAAATGTGTGTGTGTGTGTGTATTCAAACAGTATTATTACTAATGTTGTCATTACTAATTTGAGGCAGTGCTGACATTTTAATGTAAAATAGCTTATACTGTTTCACCCATTGATACAGCTCTGTACAGTATATTAAAAGATTTCACAATAAGAACGATGAACTGGCGTTCTAGAGCGTACCATAGCTATGGCCTTGCACCCAGTGCTTCCAGGATGGGCTCTGGACCTGATACTACAGGAACACGATGGAGCAAGTGCTGAGCCGGCAACGTCTGTGTTGTAACATTTGTCTTTGTCCCAATTCACTATATTACGACCCCTACCTACCTTTAAAGCCTTTTGCTGCCTTTGCGCTTATAACATTCAATTAAAGTTTTGAAATCACTGGAAGGCCTTTGCAGAATGGAGAATCATGGCATGTACTGATTGAACAAGAAGTTTCAAACTCTTTCCATCATAGAGAAGGTGTTTTCATCCTCTCAGTTCCATCCTTCGGAAGTTTGTGCTCAATGAAACCTGAATGTGTTTGATGATTTTATGGGTGTGACCTCTTCACCTCCAGACTGTGCCATCTGTCTGCCGGGCTACAAGCTACGTCCTGGCAGCATGCTGGAGAGCGGCAGGAGACACGTCTTCTGCAGGGGGGCTTCACGTTGTGCTGACTCAGCTTTTTCCAAGGAAAGGGAGGGTGATGTGAGGCAGACAAGAAGGCAGAGCTCCTTGTTATGTTATTAGCATTCAGTCCTCACCCTGACTGCGCCAAGGCCCTCTGCTCCTCTCCACACACCCCCACACACCCACACACACCAATCTGCTTGTCCAGGGTTCTCCAGCACAAGGAAAGCAGTCTTTGATCATTTGCTGGATGTATTGCAGCTGTTTGCATAAACACACATCAGTTTGACTGTAGAACCTGTTTGTATTATTACAGAATAACTATCATTTTAGGTCTTCCCCGTGGCTTCATGAAAATCCAGATATTAACAGGATAAAAGACAGATCTCAGGACTCATTACTCAGTTAATTACCATGTAACAAGCAGCTGACTTTAAGTGTATGGTCATAATGATAAAAAGCTATGTTGCATTTGTTTTTGGTGGGAAGGGGAATTATATGGGCACTGAAAAAAATATTTAATGTGTAAGATATGGGCTGGCCAATTATTTTCAATATAAACAAGCCACAGCTTTTATAACAGAGGCAAATGAAGTGCTAGATAACAGTATCTACAAATCCATCAAAACAAAACTGCTTTGTTTACATTTATTTACATTTACATTTATTCATTTGGCAAATGCTTTTGTCCAAAGTGATGCAAATCTCAGCAAAAGTACAATTTATGCATTACATTCAGAGAAAGAGACGTGGCTGCAGGCATGTGACTCTCAAGTAAACCTAGTTTGTTACCTTCCGCTTGCAGCACCGATGTTCATCGTTCAAATAGGTGCATAAAACACAGGATAGACAAATCCTGATACCCTCCTACCAATTTTTTTTTTTTTTTAATATTATAAGATACACAAACAAGCAAATACAATGCCGCAGTAGTAGCTGAATAAAGGCTTTATCTGGGGATGCTCATGAAGTTACGGTGCATGAACATTTACACCGTACATGAGCTGGAGAGATCTTGGGCAAAACGGGTCAGGAAAAGGTGAGTTCTCAGAGCCTTCTTGAATGTAGACAGAGTTTCCGCAGTTCTGAGTAGGAGGGGAAAGTCATTCCACCACAACGGAGCCAGAACTGAGAACCTCCGTGCTTTACATTTCATGCGGTGGACCACCAAGCAAGCAGAAGTAGACGAGCGAAGGGGTCTGGCTGGGGTGTTGTTTACAATGACTCTTCATTTCTGTAGTATACACAGTAAGGACATGGTGTTCTGATATAGATGGCACGAATGCACTGGAAATTTATATCTAGTCCAAGAAATATAACAGAAGATATGATTCTGCACATAGCTTGTTAGCCAAAGCATAGTCCCTTTCCACTTAAATATACTATATAATGTGAGCTGTACAGTATATCGTTTTGAAGAGATCTGAGAAAGTGAATTTTTCCTATTGCCGAAAGCTATTTGTTTAAACATCTTTAGTAATGCATTATTGTAAGTCAGTAAACATAAGGTACCGCTGAAAGGTTTTGGTTTTAAGTTCCGTTTCTTGATAGCACCAGAATTATACATCTGCACATTTCATGGCCACTATGGGTTCCCATAAACAGGGTCTCCCCTGATAGACGTGGCTGGAGCAAGACAGCTATAGACCCCTTTGTTCGCTACCTCAAAAAATACATCATAACACAAGTACTAAGGCTGAAGGTCAAAACAGTTTTCTACCATCTAATTGTCACTTGGTTCCCTGTACCCTCTGCAGTCTCACTTTATTGAAGGTCACCTTCTCAAAAACTACACTGAGACATGAAAAGGAAAGAAATACAGAGGACATGAAGAAAAAATCTTTACGGCAGAAAAGGTCATTTTCTGTCAAAAAAAAATATTAAAGGATTGTTATTTCTAATTTTAACGAAATTGCCGCCTAACGCCAGTGCTCCGAGACAAAACCATTTTGTGTCCACACATTGAATTGTCTTTGGTGGAAAACAGATAATGAGGTTGCTTTTCTCACATGCTGGAGAATTTACGTTAGGATTTTAATTAAAAAGCCCTGTGTACCAAACAGCACAACAAGAAAAAAGACTTCGGCCCCCATTGCATTGCTTTTTACTTTGGTGCTGGCGACTGACAACTTTCAACAAACAATAAACAATTTGTTGTACACCACACCCTCATGTACATACAGCTGTTTCAGTTGCGGCACCAGCATAACCCCAGCATCGTAAAAATGCATACATATATACACACACACACTGAAGCCACGCGTCCGGAGCGGGGTCAGGGTACACCAGAGCATAACCCGGCAACACAGGGCGCAAGGCTGGAGGGCACACACCCCGGACAGGATGCCAGTCCATCACAAGGCACCCCAAGCAGGATTCAAACCCCAGACCCCTCAGCAAGCAGGCCCAGGCCAAACCTGCTGAGCCACCGCACCCCAACTGTAAAAACAGCAAGAGATTTAATTTATATCACACACACACATTTTCAGAACCGCTTGTCCCTTACGGGGTCACGGGGAACCGGAGCCTACCCGGCAACACAGGGCATAAGGCCAGAGGGGGAAGGGGACGCACCCAGGACGGGACGCCAGTCCGCCGCAAGGCACCCCAAGCGGGACTCGAACCCCAGACCCACCGGAGAGTAGGACTGCGGTCCAACCCACTGCGCCACCGCACCCCCTACTTAATTTATATCATTTCACATAAATTCACTTCAAAATCATGCTTTTTTTCTTTGAACTCTGGGCAATTTTAAAGCAAAGATGAAATTATGCTTAGAGAAAGATACGGAATGGGATGCATTGGTGTGCAGAACAGACAAAGCTCTCCATTCAATTGGAGCAGGAGTGGTTTGTTTGGAATATTACACATTATTTGTTTGGAGAGTCTTAGAGTTGTGAAACCAATATTTTTAAACGCTGTTAGTAATCATACAGCTTGTATGAATGACTTTTGGTCAGCTCTTATGCAGAAAATAATACAAATTACAGGCACTATTATGCTTTTTTCCATTCGAAGACCTTTGGACGTTTCAGGCGATTAATTAATCCTGTCGGAGTTTGAAGAAGAAGAGTTTTGTGAAACCTGCTTTTGATGTAAATTGTGTAAACCGAAAGGATAACTGAATTGTGTGATGCCCTACTGGTACACTGTATTAAAGGCTTGTAGCCTAATTGGGGAAGATATTAATCTAAGCTGAAGTGCTGCGGAGGCATGTACCCAGTGATCGAGCAAGACGCTTCCAGAAGCAAATCGAGGCAGTCGACCCAACCATACTGAATAAATGGCAAAATGTGTCTTCAGTCGGATCATTGTATGTAAGGGGATTGATCAGCAGTGAATAAACAGCAAAATCTTGCGACTTTCTTCTTTTACATCTTACCTCTGCTCAAGCACTTCCCCATTTGCCAAATCACAGATAAGACTGCAGTATTTCAGTCAGACAAACTTGGCACGGTTCAAAACCCGATGCATGCAGAAATTAAAAGTATGATCAGAGGAGTAGCGCTTCATCCAGAGATATTTGTTTCATCTTTGTGTCTCTCTATTTGCCAAACCAGTCTGTGTTCAGTTTAATCAGCTTTGTTTGCTGGTTTTCTGCTATGGTCAGTCTGGAACGCCCACAGCGATTCCAGACCTTCACCATAAGAAGGACTTCTGCTTTGACCGGTTTGGTTGAGAAGTAGCAGTACTTTTACCTCCGAGCTTACAATTGAATATCCATTTATACGCTGGGTAACTTTTGCTAGAGCACATCACATTAATCACCTTCATTCCTTAAGGGTACCATGGATGGCAGGAGCTGGAAGTTGAACTGAAGCTCTTCTACTGCGTGGTGGTGACACTAACCACTACAATATCTGTTCGATGGTCGTCGTCCTTCAGCATATTATTCGAAGGTTCATCCGTGGCTGCAGATAGTGTGAATGAACGGCTGTTTATAGTGATAGTCGCGTGTAGAAGAAGACGGAGATGGGCATAGGGATACTTAAGATATGTAGTGGTAACAGGGACTCTTTTATCTATATTTAGCCAGTGGCCTTGCTAGAGTGCTAGTAATCCTCTTTGGCTAGCTTTATGTGACCCCAGGATTAGGGAGCTCTACCTTTATGTCCAACATTGTACTCTCAATAATGATGTTCCAGAGATTGTCCTCATAACTGTTTCCAACGGGAATAAAATTCCACCTCATGCTGAGAGAAGTTCTTCCAAACGGAAAACAATTACGCTTCAGAAAAAATATCCATTAAGGCATCCTACAAGCTGTAATGAAATATGAGGCTTTATAAAGAGTCATGAAACCAGTTTATGTAATGGTCAGATGCTAACAAGTTCTGGCCTGAGGGCGGATTGTAAATTGCTTAACTGTAAATTTAATTTTGAGAAAGGTTTTAATCAGAGCTTCTGTTTATTCCTGCCAAGGGTTGTTTGAAAGGTAATTTTTTTTGGATTTGGGTGGGTATTTTTTTCTTTTGTACCTACCGTCTCTGTGTTTTGGAAAGTCATAGAAATTGATCATCATGAGAAGATTTTCAAAGGTCAGAGAAAGTAGAAATTAGCTGCCTTTTTCTAGCCACTAATGTCGATGAATAGATGTGATATACAACATACTTTGGTGTAATTTTGTAATTCACAATATACGAATATGACCTTGCCATTTCGTCAAAAGGTTGCAATACGCTGTGATGTATTAATTGTTTTGCTTCTGCTGAATCTCACTTGTCACTTTATCAAAATTTGGCATGTGGTGACATTAACGGCATTTACCATTAAAAATTAGTGTTTTCCCAGTTATTCGTGTAATATTTATTTTTTCAAATAAAAAAAATAATTTGTTCAAGTTCTAAACTTGTCTGGATCAGAAAAGATAGTTAAATTCTTTCACTGTACATACAATATGTACACAATACTTATTTGAAATGTGTAATATGCAATTTGCTTATCTAATAAATGTTAATTAGCTCGTTAATTTTGCTTTGCTAATTGTTAATTTCTTGCGTGCACTTTACAGTATTTAATGTTTTGGTGCAGCATCGTTTTACTGGAGCGATTTTTGAATAAGGTCCTTGGTCAAGGGTACTAAAAAAGTAGTGGAAAACAGGGTGTGAACCAGCAACCTCTAGATTACAAGCCCGCTCATTCATCCATTTTCAGAAAGTGCTCTTCAGTGCGGAGTTATCGTGGTCTACAGTCGATGTTTGGAAACATTGGATGCAATGTAGGGTACACCCTGTACTAGACACCAGGTCATCACGGGATCATCACGCAGAGGCACACAGTAGGGATGACAAGTACGTGTCTACCTGCTGTATTTCCAAACATAAATGAGAATGAAGTGAAATAATGCTTCAGTCAAAAATAACACCAACCAAACAACCAACCAATTTCAACAACCACTTGTCCCGAGCGGGGTCGCGGTGAGACGGAGCCCATCCCGGAAACGTCAAAACGGTATTTAAATTAATGAAAACGGTAGAATTTCACAGAAGTCCGCTGTCCATTGTTCTGACTCAGTTATTGAAACAAGCTCTTAAACAGCATATTATTATCTCAGTTACTCACAGATATTGTCTCTCACTGTCCCTCAAACCCACTTAATTTTCTTACACTCCTGTGTTATCTCTCACAGTTCCGTCCATCATAGCTGCATTTCTCACAGTTCCATCTCCCGTCATTCGTTCTTTCACAGGTCCGTGTCTCAGACTTCTCGGTCTGCTGTGCGTGACTCTTCCATCAGAGGAGGAGGTCCATCTTCTGGCTGTGTGAAGCTGTGCGAAGGCAGCGCGCACAGGCAGCAGCAAGCATCTGCCTTCGTAAGTGTACAGTAGGCAGTTTTCTGCTGCAAAGGTAAAGATGCTCCCTTTCCCTCTACAGCATGCCGCTGCATCCATTTCCTGCTTTACTTAAAAATCAACACATCTGTCATGTGAGGTGGTCCCCCCCTCCCTCCTTCCCTCCCTCCCTTCTCTCCCCCAGTGCCCATCTGCTGTGCTCCACTCTTCCCCATCTCTGCGCCTCTCACAGACAGCCAGTGTTTCAGGCACACCGTACCGCGACAGCCCCCCCACCCCATTGGCAGAGGGAGAGAGAGCTTGTTGCTCGTACGCTGCAATGGACGCTACCATTTCCACCAGCGTCCGTGAGCGTCAGGGACTCCTCCTGGGATGAGCGAGAGGGATCGTGAGGGTGTACCCTAATCCAGTGCTCTACCATTTACGGAGCTTCTGGAGTGGGTTCTAAAGCTCACCCTCTACAGTTCTCTGCACCCACATCTGTCCTTCCTACTGAGATTTTGTTTTCCAGAAAAGGGAATTACTTTTGTTGAGAAGCAGTGAAAATTCTGGTAAGAATGCCTCATATTCTGTTTATGTGCCTTCTCTTAATTTTCATTTTTCGATGTTATTATTGTCCGCATTTCATGTGGACTCAGTGTTTTTGTCTTGTTGAATGCATTTGGCAATATAGGATATATTAAGTGTTATTGCCAGAGAGCTGAGCACTTAAACTGCATTGCAAAGTTCAACAATATTTAATAGAAACATCTATAGAAGCTTTATACTGATAAATGTGCCTCTTTGGGTTCCTGACTCAAACAGAAAAAAAATGGCAAAGTACTTCTGAAACGGGAAAGTCTTTACTTCTACATTGTTGTTCCACGGTGATTATTACAGAAAAGCAAATAGAAATATTTACCGTGATGCCTCACTTCACTTTGTCGGAAATTTTCTTGGCTCATAATTTCAAGCAGTACCGTCATTTAACTCGAGTGTCATTAAACTGATTTATGTCCGGTACGTATTTTGTGGCTTAAGCTAGAATACACATCGAGAAAAGTTGCAGGAAATGAAATTTTTGTAAACAAAACCTCCATCGGACATTGCATTAATCTGAGCATTTCTGTAATCTTCATCTGTGGCACGCTGCCCGAATAGGAATCATACACTATAGCTGCTGTTGTGCTGTTTTTTTTTTTTTTTTTTTAATAAACAAGTGCAGACTCCATTGCTGTGTTGTGTGGGCTGTTTCATGTTTTATGCTGAGGGTGGGGTGGGGTGGACCAGCTCTCCCTGCAGTGTGAAAGAGCACATGCATTATTTACACCTGCTAAATGTCTTGTGTACGTCATAGTGCTGTGCAACAGTCAATGCGGGCCTTTCTGCATCTTCCTGAGATGCCGTGATATCAGATGCTCATTATTTTGCTTTTTTCCCCGGCTATCCGCTGCTGGCGGACCGGTACGTTTCTGCGGGAGCGGTGAGAATGGATTCCCTTTTGACAGCAGCGCTCCTTGGTCTCTCTGTTACTGCACCAGAAACCTTTCAAGGTTTTTTTTTAATATAGATTCTGATATTTAGACAGATCTGATATATCAATGGTCTGATATGTGAACAGGATGTTTTGTCGCATATGCTCTGTAAAAATAGCATCAATATTCTGGATAAGGATACCTGTTTCATCAGTCATAAATCACTGGATAGAACTGCGCTCCCCGTTAATAAGAAACCGAGCTTTAATGGAACAAGGTAAAAAGCTGCAATACTACAAGAAATGCAAAGGAAAGAATGAAAGCACCTGGAGAATTTTTAAAAATTTTCTGCTTACACAAACGCGCCCTTCATATGTACCCTTCTTCAATTAATCTCCCGAGAGACTGTCAGGAGGCCTTTGCCAGCTGCACACGTACTGTAAGCTATGTCAAAGATTTCTGCGCAGCAAAATTTCACAAGTACTGTATACTACATGTAATACTTGGTGGAAACACCCGGTGTGACCTAATGGTCGAGCAGTATGTAAAGACCTCACTGTCACTGAGATTATACCATTATAACAAAAATATTTAAAACTTACTCCGAAAAACTGCAAAAGCACGAGAACACTGAATGCTGGCGTAATAAACATTTGCTGATGATATTTCAATTTAATACTTGCTAAATGCACCAGTATTTAAAATCTCTGTTTAACTTGCATGTTAAAAATACCACTCCATTTTATCTTTTTTTAATGTCATGGTTCTGCAAGGGTTTCACTTCTATAGCGATACAGCTAGAGACTTTGCATCTGTAAGTACTGTTTCTAAAGGAAGTGGAGAGAGCGGAGACAGCACAGCACAACATGTTCCTAGATATGAAACTTTAATGCGCTGTACTTAGTTTGGCACCCTCTTTTTTCCCTCCAAAGACGCTGCCAGAGCTTCACCTCCCTTAGACGTCACTGAGTCACGATCACCTGCAGACATGAAAACTATGGTCACAGCTCCAAATGACATTAGTCCCAGATTAATTGTTTATTTCTCAAAGTTAAGCTTTAAATTGTGAAAGAAATCAAAGCTGCTGACTCAGCTGTTCAGTGTGCTGCTTTTTTTACTGTTTCTTTACAACGAAATACCAGTGCCAATTATGATAGGGGTATAATGAAAGCATCTCTTTTCTTGTCCTTGACATGAAATTCAGTTGGAAGCTGTGTACCATAAGAAGAGAAATATGTGTGTTTAACAGCAGAGCATCATACCCAGTAGTATAGAAGTCATAAAGGACTTTTACAATTACAAGCACACCACAGCAGAGAAGAATGCTATGACTAAAGCAATCTGAACATTGTATTAAACATTGTATGAAATTCCTCAGACAAGTCGTCCTAGTGTAGGATACCAAATAATTTAAAATGATCCGAGTCCAAAAACACAAACATGTAAGTGTTCTTTGTTCTCGTTCCGTGCCCTTTAACTGTTAAAATAAAATGCTGGATTAGAATAAAAATAATAACAATGAGGCAAATGCAGGTGTTATGTAATTCCCAGCAGGGCGACAAGTAGGGCGAGATGCTGAAGGTGATCTCTGGAGGCGTGGGCCTTGGAACATGGGGAAAGGGGGGAGCAGGTGTAGATCCCCCCTGCATTTACTAAAATACATTTTTTGAAATTTCTTATTTTATAAAAACACTAGAACAGCTGAATATACTGAGTGCAGAGCTTTCCTAAGATTAACATCCATAAGGTGCTGAGGCATGGCAGCTATAAGGTTTATGGGAGGAAACAGCAGTTTTGAGCCAACAGTATGTTCCCTAATGAAAGTGCTTTGGGTAGAACTGCGTACAAGTAGTTCTTTTGCTCATAAGTAGGACCACGCTCTAGAGAAATTCTGATTTTTACCATGATATTAGAGTGAGAATTTTCTATTTTCCGTTGACCACGTTTGTTGTCCACAGCACCGGTGCTTCAGAGCTCCCGGGCTGTCAGCTCGGACGTGGGTTCGAATGCAAACTCCAGCAACAGCTCAGATGCGCTTTCCCTATTTAGGAGGGTTTGCTACGGGTGCCGCAGTTTAATTCTACAGTTCAAAGTCGTGTATTTCAGGTGAACTGGTGACTCCAAACTGAACATAGTTTGCGTGTATGTGTGAGAAAATGAATGTGTGCGACTGTCCTGATAAAGACTGGTATCCCATCCGGCTTGGACTCCGCCTCATCCCTCGTATTTCCAGGACAGGCTCCAGACCACCAGAAGCCTGCACTGAACAAGAGATTACTTACAATGGATGTGTGTATTTCATCGAGGAATCTTTCAGCAACATGCTAGCATAACCAAACGGTTGTAATCTACCCATTTTCGGAAATCACTTATGCATCTCAGGGTTGTGGTTGTCTGGAACCAATCCTGAGAAACAGAGCATATGGCAGGGTTCAGCCCTAATGGAACACCAGGTCATTGCAGAAAAATCACACGTTCACACGCAAAGAACAATTTACACCCCTCAGCGCATTCTGAAGAGGGTGAAAACACAATATAAAAAGCAATAAATAAATGCACACATTCTGTAATAAATAAACTGTGATTTTGCTGCAAATGCAGTTCCATTTTTGGTAGTCCACACTGTTTGGACGCCCCTTGGCAGTCTTGTCACTGATATCTTCGCTTGTGTCTCATTACAAAGAAGCCATTAGTTACATGTCAGCTCTGCAACCTTGAAGGTAGAGTGCATTCTGGTTCTCCTGTGTTGTGACAGAAAACTGGATAAATTGGATTTAATTGTCATTAATCTGGTGGCAGCAAAACAATTGTTTCCACTTCACTCACGCAATCCATTGCATTTAGCTGATTCATTATTCAAACAAATCTGTGCTTCTAAGGACTGAATATGTACCTTCAGATCTATTTCAATTCTCCAGTTGTCTGTAGTGATATCTTTCAGTTCACTACCAAAACACTCCCATTTAACCATATCCACAGTGTTATTCTATTTACGGTACTTATTCGTTAATGTCACCTTTTAGTTTAAAAAGCCACTTGGGCGAAAGAGAGAATTAAACAGCTGAAGCAAATGTTAACCTTAATTCCCTTGTACTGCAATAAAAATTCAGAGGTCTGCTCATCATTCAGTGCTGACTCCTCTATGTGCCAATTCCTGTCAGCACTAGACAGCAATCCTCTGTCATTGTCTCTGCAGAGAACGAAAAAAAAATTAAAAGATACGCTAATACGAAATTGCGATTTCTCTGTCTTTCGGTCTCTCTCTCTCGTTGCTGAAACAATCACCAAAAGCATTTGGGCAGCAGCAGAATGAAATTTTCAGCCTTAAGCAGGATTAAATTGCAACTTTCATCTGTCATAGAGATGCAGGATGTCTGCAGATGTACATGTCCCTGTGCTCACATCAATCTGCCTCCAACCCTCCCTCCTCTCCTCCCATTTCCTACATGGGTGTGTTACTGGGACGCCCCTCTCCCTCTGAGAGGGTCAGAGGAGGAGGACCTGCCCAGACAGACATACATCGCGCAGGACTGCGGCAAGTACAACTCAAGCTTATTTGTGCATTGCAAAGCACGTGCGTGACAAGCCGTGATCCCTGTGGCGTTACAGCTCCAGGGCAGTGAGCAGCCGGTGGTGGTGTGGGGTGACAGAGGCCCTTCTGCCCCTCTTGCCACGCGTTCTCCTAAATGGTGCAGCGTGATCAGGTTTATTTAAGGCTACTCTAGTGATTATCTCAGCAGAAGGTGGTTCGGAAGAACTGAGTATGATGCAGAACATGATCTTCGGTTACCAGCACAAATAGCCATTGAAAATATTAAAATAATGAGTATAATCGTGCAGTTGGTTTACTGAAAAACAGTTACAGCTGTGTTATGACCACTACGTTAAAGATAAACAAGCAACAGATAGCTCCAAACACTCTGTAGTACTGGAGTTTTTTTACTCTTTTAACTTTAACAACCCATATTTTAAAGTAATCTGGAATAATAATAGAATTAATCTGTATGTGTGGAGTTTGGGCCCAGGTTGTTCTGTAAATTCTGGCAAAATATTATAAAAATGCTACCTTTATGGGGTATTTTAAGTGAATCATTTTGTGTTGGTTAATATTTACTGGTATTCATAGAGTAAAAATTGAATAGTTTGTCTGCAGTGGTTGAGGAAACGTGTGTGAACGCTGACCCAGATTCCTACCCATAAACCTGCCGAGTGTATCCCCGATGAAGGCGTTAAGGGAGCGACGGCAAGTAGCCCAGATGCATGCGTAATGTGGCAAGAAGTCACCCCTTAAATAAATCACAGCCTTTATGAAGGACACAGCACAAGATGGTGAGTAAAGTACCACTTCAAACAAATCTGAATCTGAAAAAATAAGAATAGATTTATTTGATTAAAAATCACTTTGGAAAAGTACGAATTAATCAACTATGTCTGGGGAATTTCATTTAGTCTTACAGTGCTGTGAATTACAAATAAAACAAAAGGGGAATTGTTATATGTTGAAGCAAGACAGGTTGAGGGGGTGCGGTGGCGCAGCAGGTTTGACCTGTGCCTGCTCTCTGGTGGGTCTGTGGTTTGAGTCCTGCTTGGGGTGCCTTGTGATGGACTGGTGTCCCATCCTGGGTGTCTCCCCTCCCCCTCCAGCCTTGTGCCCTGTGTTGCTGGGTTAGGCTCCAGTGTGCTGTGACCCTGCTTGGAATGAGTGGCTTCAGTCAATGTGTGTGTGTGTGTGATAGGTTGGAATCAATTCAGTCAGCACAAAGGAGAAGTTGCACCATTGCTGCACTGAGGTCGACTGAAGTGTTGCAATGATTTCACTGACACTAGGAAGAACTGTAAATCCAGCAGTCCGCAGTGTAGCTCTGAATCTGTAGACTACCTGGGAGTGGGGAGAAATATATTGATATCTAATGATACAATCAGTTGAAAACCTAATGCTGGAGATGAGCAGATGATAATGTTGACACAAGCTGAACTAATGCTGGCAGAAAATCAATAAATTGAAAATTCCACAAGGCTTCTTTTTTTTTTTTTTTTAAATTAAACCTAAAAGACAAGATGACGACATTGCATAATATTTATCGTAAAAAAGAAAAGAAAAATTTTCCAAACTATTTTCAAATAATTATTTTCTATCATTTTTCCACCGCAAACCTTTTTCATGATTTTCAGATATGATGAGTAGTGTATTTTATTGTGTAATTACAGTATATATATATATTCACGTAGGTATGCACGGTATCTGATTGCAGAAACAATGTAAAGTTTTCTCCAGTGGTCAGTTTGGACTTGTTTAAAAAACTCATCCAGATGAGTAATTATTCTTGGTTTGTGCAAAGTTTCTTTTGAATACGGACAAAAGAACTCAAAGGCGGGATGTTGCCGGCTCAGTCTTCCACCTTTTAACTGAAAGCATATCGTGGGGGGTCGTCATTTCCTTGAAACCAGGGAAAGTGTGCATCATGCTGTTTTCCTGAGAGCAGCTGGAAGGCACAGCACAGACGTAAATCCTTTAAGACGGCTGATTTAATTAGCACTTTCCCAGCCCCTGAAAGCAGGCTCTTACGATGCATTTTTCAGCAGACGTCTGCTCAAATTGTACAAACTGTACAGTTTTCTTGTTCTTAATTCAGTGTTCTAATGCATGAAATACCCCTTTTATTCCAAATGCAAGTGAGCCCGACCTAAAGACATCTGATGATTTCAAAAGAGGTTTTAAATAATATATGTATTTAAATATTTAAGTAATATACATTTAGCCATTTATTTAACCTTTTATGTGTATTCACTGGATACAATAGTGGGAAAAAAACACTGTCTGTGCTAATGCAGACAAGGGCTTTGAAAACTAATTAAATAAATGCACTGCACTGCATGTCACCACCAAAAAAGATGCATTAACAAAGAAATCAAAGTAATCTGCAAAGTAAATTAAAGGAAATGCTTTCCAGGTTTCATCCACTGAAGCCACACTACTCACTTTCAAACTCTATTTTCTCATTCTTATTCCAGAAACAGACATGGGGAATAAACAAGGTCCATTTGTGCATTTCAACTTCTCATGTACTAATAGCTCATGCAGAAATAATGAGCAGCTAATGTCTTCAATGCACCATGAGGGATCTTGGTTGAGATGAATTTAACTGTCGCCTTTTAAATAACACTTTAATAGAGGACTCTTTCCTCATGAGCCACCTGTAGCGCTTCGATACAAAACAGTCACGTGTACAGCGTCACGTTCTCCTGCATTCTTCTGTAAGACACATCATTTTCTCATCTAAATAAAATCTGATCAAATGTTAGCAACTTGAGGGTCAGCAGAGACAAAAGCAAAAGGGCACCTTTACATTAGAATGGATTTGTACTGAAATTGTGTTTTTATACGTTTGAAAATGAATACAAAGTTGAGGTGCAGATTGTCTCGGGTGTTTGACTGAAAAAGAGTTTACACAATATTCTGTAAAACTCTTCATTCGTCTCAATAACTAGTGGTCCATTGAGGGTTTTGCTGGTACAGAGCTTAGCCCATAAACAGAGGAAGCTAGGGTGCAAGGCATGCTCCTCTACGGATGGGATTCCAGTCCATCAGAGGGAAATCATCTATATCTGAACCTACAGACCAAGGGACAGCCGTGGTCCAACATGTGAGCCTCTGGAAAATCAGGTTCTACAATAATTATTATTACAGATTCCACCAGTATTAGGCATGTTTTTGTGAAAGTCCAGCCCCTCGGGAACTGCTGAGGTGCTGAAGTATGGCTAGATGTGTTACTAATATGCAGTCAGATTATTGTCCAGTACATAATTACAACCAATGAATAACAGTATTAGCAAAGTTTAATGTGGATTACAAATGGACTCAGGGAGTTTCAGATCCCTCTTTAATGAGAATTGTTGCTATAACTGCGTTACACAGTTCAAGATAAGAAGAAGAAAACCACATGAGAATTTTTTCTCAACCCCCATTATTTGTCTGGCATTCCCAAGACTATTACTACAGACACACAGGTACTGTATGAAATTTACAAAGATGATACTTTAGAACCTTAAATAGCTTGGAATATGTCACAGTAAAACAACAATCATCCGCACTCCCGTCATAACCCGCTAGGATGAGTGTCATGTACCAATCCAAAGATATTAGGTGACCTGATTCAACACGAAAGTCACCTGAAATATGATCTAACTACCACTTGCTGTGATGTAAATACTGCTGAACCACCAGTGCTGCTTTATTTCAGGTGAGTGGCTGAAAAAAAACTAGGCTGACGCAAGGGATGAGTCTGTCACTGCCGGTCCTGATCTCGAAGTCCCACCTCTGTTGAGCCATCGCTTCATACTCTTGACCCCCATTTTCTGCCACTGCAGAACAGCCTCCATCCTGGTTCTTAAATTGGACTGAGGAGTTATTCTAGAGCAATGCTAAATTGGTGATGCTGGATTGTGATACCTGAGACCCACACCCTAGCCCTGCAAAAAAAACTCATGCAGAGGTCAAAAACAGATGTACCTACAAGGATAACAAGGATTACTGAGATTACAGCACGTATAAAGTCTATCTTTAAAATTGAGTTTAAAAGGCATAACAACATGGAGTTCATTTTGTGACACTCCTCACTGACTGAACCAATGGTTCATCTCGCCAGGTTTCCATGTGGAAGCTCTTTGGCGTAGGACTCCAAGGGTCTCAAGAGGCTTCCCAGAGATCAGTCAGTAAGAGAATGGAGACCTGAGAGGCGTAGAAGCACTAGTCCAGCTTCGCACTGGTTCAGGTTCTTCGAGCTGGGTTAGTCTTGCTCACAATTTCACGGCTGTTGTATAATTATTTTCTGTCTCATCAGCTTTCTCAAAAAAAAATAAAAACACTAAACTAGTCAGAAATCTGCGACATCTAGGACAAGTATCCTTGTGTGCTGCATGCATCATGTGAAGATGCTTAATAAACAGGATAAACCACTTATAACAATACTAAGGTGAGGATGAACAGAATAATATGAAATATACTAGAGAATCATGAGGGAAAAACGCCTTTCACAGCTGCAGACTATTCACCTGTAAATTGGATGGCACAGACTAAAATGTGTGAACATGTGGATGACAATTTGGTTTGGTACATGAGATTTAAATATTAGAAAACCACAGCTACAGTGACTTTGGAACTTGTTCTCTTACTGGAAGAAGATCGAGAAATTTAGTGCCGTAGCGATGCTGAAAGATTTTTCATGGTAAAGGAATTGAGGCAAGTTCTTACTGTACAGGTTTTGTGGACCAAAATATTGCTTTCAGTTCCTATAAATATACAACATTGCTTGTTTTAAAGGCAAAGTATAATCAATCCCACAACTTGTGTTCTGCAATCACACTCATGTAATCAGTATGAATAGTGTCTTATATTTTTTATTTCTGCTTCACTCTTTCAGGTGATGGAAAGAAGTTTTCGTTCGGAAAATTACACAGGATGGTCGTGCAGTTTTGTTGCAGCTTCTAAAGCCTTATCAAAGCTCTTCATCACAGGTCTCGAGATCTCATTTCAGTACAGCCCAGTCTTTAGAGTCTGACGCATATATAAAAACTTACAGAAAATTTGTAAAGGGATATGCAAATTTTCTAAACAGCAGACCTGTGATATAAAAGCAAAACAGTTCCCACTGGTCCTCCTTAAAAAGTAATAATGGGAGACCCATATCAGAACAACATGTATTCACAACACAGCACGTATTCCAAATACGGAAGAGGGGGCCAGGATGGTTATGGGTACCAGGAAGATTACCCCCCCCAGGAAGAGGATGCTGCCAGCGATGTCACTGAGGGCCACGATGAGGACGACCAGATGTATGAGGGCGAGTACCAAGGCATCCCCCATCCCGACGAGGTGAAGGCTGCACAGAGGGCGGCTCGGGCTGCAGCCAGGGCCAAGGCCGGAACGGAGGAGGAGGAGTCTTTGGCTGAGGAATACGAGGCCATCATGGAGGACTGTGGCCATGGGCGCTTCCAGTGGACGCTGTTCACCGTGACTGGCCTGGCCCTCATGGCGGACGGAGCCGAGTGCTTCGTGGTGGGCTTTGTGCTTCCCAGCGCCGAGAAAGACATGTGCCTATCGAATGCCAATAAAGGCATGCTGGGTGAGTCCAAGGCGTTCCGGTGAATTGTTCTTAACTAGTTTTTCGCAGAGGGGGGTGTGGTGGTGCAGTGGGTTTGACTGGGTCCTGCCCTCTGGTGGGTCTGGGGTTCGAGTCCTGCTTGGGGTACCTTGCGACGGACTGGTGTCTTGTCCTGGGTGTGTCCCCTCCCCCTCCAGCCTTACGCCCTGTGTTGCCAGGTTAGGCTCTGGCTCCCCTTGACCCTGTATAGGACAAGCAGTTTCAGATGATGTGTGTGTGTGTGTGTGTGAGTGTGATTTTCCACGCTAAAATGAACAAACGTCACATATTTAATCTGGATGGATTGATGGTTCTGTTACCCCTTTAACACCCAGCTATTTCACAGACAAAGTTTGTCTCGTGATGACAAGAGACAGTCTTGCAGCAATTTTGTCAGTACGTGTCACAACTGAAGATTGTGTCCCACTCAATGTTCAGTCCAACCTAACATGTCCCACAATGTTTGTGTGCAACTGACAACTTTTCCCGACATTTCTTTCATCGTTTCTAATACCTGACAAGGTGTTACTCCTCTCGTCTAGTGTGGTGTGCAAATAAAAACCCATTATCTTTGTTCCATTCTTAATTTGACAAAAGACTGAAAATGAGCAGAATTTTTTTGTGACATCCGCAATGCACGGTAGGGACTTACGATAAAAAGAACTGAACATTTTGTAACGTGCACATCATTACTGCTCTTAATAGCATAACTGATGATAAAATTAATCTGGCAGCTTTTCACATTCAGCTTTCCATTAATATGTCCTTGTTTGGGGAGGAGAACGTTAATCATGCGGGCATTAATCATCGTTAATCTCCGAGCAAAACCTGATTTCTCTTGTAACTGCAATGAAACCTGCAGTATCTGCAAGAGCTGGAATCCCATCTTCAGCACGGAGAAATGTCTCAGTGCACATAATCAAAATCTGTGCACCACAAGCTAGTGGAACAGCTAATACCTGAGATGAATCTTCATTTAAACATCTCAAACACGCTTTATCAATGCCACGGTGGTGCCTTTGTTCTAATTTTCAACTGCGTAAAAAACTAGACGTGTAAATCATTGTTTCCGCTGAAAATGCCGCAGCAGACGATGGAATTTTGAATTTCACATTATCTCTGTACATGTAATGATATGCTTATAGCTAAGCATCCTTTTATATGCATTGTGTGTTACAAAATTCCCTAAGACAAAACATATAAAGGACCGACGGGGTGAAATTATGAGTTAAGCAGTAAGAGAGCAGCTGGCCACAGCTGTCTGGGAGAAAAATAGACTGATTTCAGGCCTCAGAGAGCAGCACTTTTATCCCTCCGGGGTTGTGTTATGTTTGCACTCGGTGCCGAGATCCGAGCCAGCAGGCGACTCTGAAATCGATAGATCGTCCCGTGACCTTGCTTCTCGAACGCATAAAGCCTCCTCTCGTCTTTCGTTCCACCCCCTGCTTCTTCTGACTCGGGTTTCAGCTCGGACAGGAGACACCGCCCATTGTTTAATAAGCTGCTCTTGATCATGGGCTAATGGATAGGAAGCTCTCAATCTCCATAGCTACCTGAACACACACACACACACACACACACACACACTTTCTGAGCCGCTTGTCCCATACAGGGTCACGGGGAACCAGAGCCTACCCGGCAACACAGGGCGTAAGGCCGGAGGGGGAGGGGACACACCCAGGACGGGACGCCAGTCCATTGCAAGGCACCCCAAGCAGGACTCGAACCCCAGACCCATTGGAGAGCAGGACCTGGTCCAACCCACTGAGCCACCACACCCCCCCGTGCTACCTGAACACTGAAATGGAAAAAATAAGACTTCTTTTGGCAATAAATGTACCAGCAAGAGACAGCTTCCTCACCCTGTATAAAGTCTTCCATCAGATTCTGTTAGGAAAACCGATGAAATGTCGTGGCTGAAAAAGAAGAAAATGATTGCGCCCTGAAACAAATACTGCACGTACTTTGCTTATAGGAGAATGTTTAACGTTGCGCATCTCCATCCAAACTGAACCACTTACCCAGCATTCATATCATAACTGAACCCTCATTAGTGGTTTCATCGCTTGATTCGTTCATTTAAAATGTACCAATGAAATGGAAAAAACATAGTTATAGTTCAGAGCCGGCGCAACATTTTGAATAAACATGTTGCAGCGCTTATGCAGGAGTGAGCCCAGGAGTGAGCTCCTAGAGGACATATTACCTCCCCTTCCGCTTACAGACCGTTTCATTGCCGTGTGTTTTGTTTCTGACTCAGCGGATCAGAGCAGCTCCAACAAAGCAGTATGTGACAGTCCAGAGCCGACAGACCCTCTGTCTTGGGAATGGGACCAGAGCTCATGTCCATATGCTGCCTGAGTTGCAGAACTCTGTGCCTTCTTCCCCATGGTTTCCCCTTGCCAGCACCCCTGAAGACAGTGCCATCTGCAGAGGAATAGTGTAAAAATGAAGGAAAACAGACTCTGCATGCAAGAAGAGCAAATGCTTACACTAGCCACTGCTATCACTTCAACGTTTCGTTTTTGTTTGACGGCACAGGGTCATAACAACACACAGACAGACAGTAAACCGAGGGTGTGTGCATACAGGTGCCGTCTGTCCACGTGTATAGAGCTAGGGTTCAGGGTCAGAAGGGTACAATATATCATAGGTGTGATCCTATAGTACTTTCTAGTAACTTCGAGAAAAGTCTCCCAACCTTCGAGAATTCATTACAGTTGTTATGCAAATCAAATGTTCATTTTTCCAGTGGGAGAAATTTAAACTTTTCACATTTGTACTCTCGCTCACTTTTACTACCTGCTTGTTTTGCTCAGGGTCAGCAATCCAGAGCCCATCCTGTAATCATTGGGTGCAAGGGGGGGGCACAGCCTGGACAGGAAACCAGTCCATCACAGGGTATCCACACACACACACACACACACACACACACACACACACACACACACACACACACACACGTACTCACCCATTTACACACTTTCAATTAAGCACCACCAATTCACCCGAATGTCTTTGGACTGTGGGAGAAAACCAACGCAGACACGGGGAGAACATCCAAACTCTACACAGACTGAGCCACATTCTAACCTAGTCCTGAACAGTCTAGGTGCTGTGAGATGGGGCTGCTACCTGCTGCACCACCATGCTTCTCTGTCACATGCAAATGTCAATGTTACAAAATATAACAGAAAATTTGTAGCTGCTGCCGTGAGAGTCTCTTTAGGTATAAACTCTAGATTTATGTATTCTTCCTTCTTTTTCAAAAGTGTTTTCATGTAAAGTTGTAGTACCATGCAGAATCCTATGCTTAACAACATTTTTTAAATGAGAGGGGGTGCGGTGGCGCAGCAGGTTTGGCCTGTGCCTACTCTCCGGTGGGTCTGGGATTCAAGTCCCGCTTGGGGTGCCTTGTGATGGACTGGTGTCCCGTCCTGGGTGTGTCCCCTCCCCCTCCAGCCTTGCACCCTGTGTTGCTGGGTTAGGCTCCGATTCGCTGCGACTCCACTTGGGACAAGTGGTTTCAGACAACGTGTGTGTGTGTGTGTGTGTGAGTGAGTGAGTTTAATAGGAGGAGTGGTTTGTTGTGTCAGTCTTTTGTGGTGTACAACACTGGAGTTCATGTCATATAAAAGACATAAACATCTCGCCAAAGAACTCGACTGATACCGCCTTTGTCCCTTGTGGAGGCAGTCTGCAATTTCTTTGGAGTTTTTACAGATGGCAGGTAATAAAACCTTTGACATGAAACTGCTGCTAAATACAGATGCAGGGAGAGGTTCGAAAATATTCAGACTGAGAATGTAATTAATAGAAAAACATACTGTTACCATTTTGTTTTGGTGCCTTTCTAATAAAATCTGTCCTACATGGAAAGGTGGAGAATATGTTCTGTCAAATTTTCTCCAGATTTAGTTCTCCTGTTCCCTAGTGTCCTGACACTTTTGAAGCATGAGCTGTGATTTTTAAAAATGCAGTGTGGACAAATGACAGCTTATGATACATTAAAATAGAACATAACTTCTATCCTATTCCCTTCACGTAAAGGTAAAAGACTTTTGAAATTGTATTAATTATAAACGCTGACACTTTTTTCTTTTCAATTAAAGGGATTTATGTTGCGTGTGACTTGACAGCTCTTAATTATCAACATTTTCGGACAATTTTTAACGCATGATGTGAAACGTTATGATTTTTCACTGCTAACTGCTAACATGATAACAATATAAATATCTTGTCACATAGAGGATCCATGTGTATATCAAATTAAAATCCAGAGCTGAATTAAACTCATCTGTGAAGTCCTTGGGAAATGTTAAGACCATATTTGTACAAGAATGTTTCTTTTATTGAACTGAAAATGATTAAATGAAGCATTAATTATAAAACACAGTGTTAATTAGCTTGTTATCTTGACACATTGGTACCAACCCAGCACTCCTTTCTGACTTCAGACTATCTCTGTTTCCCTCAGGGTTAATTGTGTACCTGGGAATGATGGTGGGCGCCTTTGTGTGGGGTGGTTTGGCAGACAAACTTGGCCGAAGGAAGTGTCTAACCATGGCTCTGGCTATCAACTGTGTCTTCGCTTTCCTCTCCTCTTTTGCCCAAGGATATGGCTTCTTCCTCTTCTTCAGGCTCTTCTCAGGCATTGGGTGAGAAATTTGAAATGACAAAGTCATTAAATAATATAGACACACATCAGCTGTTTCATACTGTGCTGAGATGTTGTACGTTCTCAAATGCTACAAGTCAGCAAACCCCGAAGTCTTAAAGCACTGCAGAATGTGCCACCAACATGAGCTTTGTGTGGTTGCAAGTACAGTAACACCAAGCCAAGGCTGGGGTTTCAACAACATTTGCTTAATTAGCTGGTGCTTTTCTCCAAAGAAACTTACGGCATAAACATGCCAAAAAATTATGAAACCATTTATATAGTTGGGTAATTTTTACTGGAACAGTTCAGGGTAAGTATTTTGCTCAAGGGTCTAATAGCAGGAGGTTAGATCTGAGCCTGAAACTTCCAAGCTGAAAGACAGCAGCTCTAACAGCTATGCATTTTGCTGCCCATAGTTATTATGGCACACAACGTAAAGTAGAGATTGCTGTACAATCACAGAAAACCACAGAGTGGCCTGAAATGTTCTCAGCTTTAATGAAGGAGAGAAATTCCAGGTGGTGGGAATAAAAATACCTAGCCTTTGTGTGCTGTGGAGTGATTAGTCCCGCACAAGCTATTAAGGACACGTGTGTTTTTCTTCCTAGTCGAAAGGTTCAGCACAAAGTCAAAAAACTCTTTCATTTGTTTGGGATTCCAGGCTACACTTGTCAAACGACATACATTTCTCACATGCGATAACCCTAAGGCAATCCTAATAGGTAAATACTACAAGATACACACACAAGGTGTTTCTGTCTTTTGAAAAATGACATGTCCTCTTTCCCCTTCCTCTTAGCATCGGAGGATCAGTTCCAATTGTCTACTCTTACTTCTCCGAGTTCCTCTCCATGGACAAGAGAGGAGAGCACTTGAGCTGGCTATGCATGTTCTGGATGATGGGGGGCATCTATGCCTCCTTCACTGCCTGGGGTATCATCCCTCACTACGGTACGCCTTCCCAACCACATTCAAGGCCGCACAGTAGGACAGTCTTTGGGCAGAAGGCCAGAGGTGCTGTTCCACATCTGTAGCTGCACCAACAACCCAAAGCACACATGTGTTGTGTTACAGGCTGGGGCTTCAGCATGGGGACAGAGTTCCAGTTCCACAGCTGGAGGTTGTTTGTGCTGGTGTGCGCTTTGCCAGCCATCTTTTCCCTTATTGGGCTATCATTCATGCCAGAGAGTCCTCGTTTTCTTCTTGAAGTAAGGTTCTGCACTAACATCCATAGAATGACTTCACTCTTTGGAAAAGCACAGCACTGCAGCCAGAAGGAAATGATTAATGGTAGATTAAAATGCCTGACTGTGGGAATAATATACATGGCACAGTTTGTTTTCTGTTATGAAAACGTGAATAACAAAGTTATGATTTGTTCTATATCTAAATGGATGTTTCCAATCATTGGCCAGAATGCTAAACATGATGAAGGGTGGATGATCCTGAAGCAGGTTCATGACATCAACTGGAGGGCAAAAGGAGAGCCGGAGAGAGTGTTTACCGTAAGAACGACCCAAAGGGGCTTATTGCACTAACTGCAGATTACACTACATGCTGATATACAGCACTTGGCTCAACTCAAAATCTTCATAGAACTCTAGAAAATATTATTTGTAACATGGAACAAATGTTTCATTATTGGAGTCCAATTTCCTCCGCCCTACTGGGAAACATTTTCAAAACCAAAGAACTTTCGAGTTATGAAACCACTGATGGCTTGTTTTCTAATTCCTTTGGTTTTAGGTCTCCCAGATCAAGGCACCGAAACAGGACAACGAATTCATTGAGATCCAGAGCTCCACAGGAACTGCCTTTCAGCGATGGGCAGTTCGTTCCGCAACTTTGACCAAGCAGGTAGACAAAAAATCTCAGAAGAACAACGTGATATGCTAATATCAATGATAGTTATGGTGGTTGTTTCTGTTACACATGCTATTTCACCACACCATCTCTTTTACAGGTGCTGAAAAATATTTTGTCCCTTATGTCACCTGATTTGAGACTCAGCACTTTATTGATGGCAATTATATGGTTTACAATGGCATTCAGGTAAATGGCTCAACCTCCTTTTGCCTGCTGAAATATAGTTTGGGTGACAAATTAAATGCAATTTTTTTCAAGAAAAAAATTCAGTTTTATGGGCAGGAAATTGTTTTATTGTAAATCTTGAAACATTTACAATCTAATTTTGAGCATCAGATTAAGGAGACAATACAAAGGTATTCAAAACTAAGGTGAATGCCAAATGTTTTTTAGTCCTTGGCGCAATGCAGATTACTGTAATTTGTTTACATAATTTAACTGTCTTTGAAAACACTATTTCTTTCAGTTATTATGGGCTGTCAGTCTGGTTCCCAGACATGATCAAGCACTTGCAGCATGAAGAATATGAGTCCAAGATTAAGGTCTTCCATCGTGAACGAGTACATCATTTCACCTTCAATTTTTCTTTGGAAAATCAAATTCATAAAGAAGGAGAATATATCAGTGACAAGTAGGTTAAACAGCACTCATTTATTGTAAAAGAATTATCACTGAACTCAATATTTGTATATATATTTTATAGCGCACTTTTGACAGTCTTTGAGGCCATCTGACAGTCTTTCTCCATGGCCTTTGAAAACTCCTATCTCCCCCCATTCACTTCAGTAACTGCTTTTACTGTGCCCTTCTTGGCCTACTGGTTCCTCTCAGCCAGATCAAGAGAACCCTCGAAAAGAATTGCTCAGAAGGCCTCCTTCTTCACCTTATTAGCTTCCCTCACTGCTGATGTTCACCACTCAGTCTTAGGGTTGTCAAGGTGGGAAGCATCAACTGCCCTCAAAACACAGCTTTTAGCAGCTGTGCCCACAAGTGAGGTCTCAGAGTTGCTCTAACAGCTATTTGGTGCCTTAGGAGGGGAAGATGTGAACCTGCCCAAGTTGGAATATGCAAGGTTGGAAAAATCTTGTTCACTAATGGAGAGATTCTGGGGTGTTGGAAGGAACAGTGGCGCAGTGGGTTGGGCCACAGTCCTGCTCTCCGGTGGGTCTGGGGTTCGATTCCTGCTTGGGGTGCTTTGTGGCGGACTGGCGTCCTGTCCTGGGTGTGTCCCCTCCTCCTCTGGCCTTACGCCCTGTGTTACCGGGTAGGCTCCGGTTCCCCGTGACCCCATATGGGACAAGTGGTTCTGAAAAAAAAAATGGAAGGAACACCCAGAGGAACCATTTACTGTTATTTGAATTATTATCATTGTTTGAACCCTCTGTAGTGTTATGGCTGCAGGGGGATGAGCTTCAGCTACAAATGTTAAAGGCCCCGCACAGTATGGGTGCAGCATGCATCATACACCTCTTCAATGTTGCATTGAAAATGGGCAAGGTTCCTTTGGATTTGGACCCTATGTTTAAGAAAGCGACTAGAGCCTGTGTTCCAACTACAAAAGTATAATATTCCTTAGCCTCCCCTAAAAACCTGACACCAGAGTGTTGGAAAGGAGACTCCACCTGATACTTGAGCTTGAGATTCAGGAAGAACAGTTCCAGTTTTGAACTGGTCATGGCACAAGGGACCAGTTTTTTTCCTTGGTACCATTGTTTCAGGGGGCATATAAACACTCTATTCCAGTTTACATGTGTTTTGTGGGCTTGCAACTGAACTATGTGCCTTGACATGCACTGTGGGAGGTACTGCAGAAATATTGGTACAGGGGTTGCTTATTTGACCCCTTTATAAGTGCAGTGTGAGTGGTGACTTCTTTCAAGGTTGTGCTTTTTCTCCACTCCCATTTGTGATTTTCATGGACAGGGCATCAAGATGTAGCCAAGGCTCAGAGGGTGTCCATCTGGGGTACTAAGAGTGGAATCTCTGCTGTTTTTTAGATGATGTTGATCTGATCTGACTTTGACCTTCGATATGCACTGTAGTAGCTTGCTGCCAAATATGAAGCATCTGGTATGAAAATCAGCACCTTTCAGTCTGATGTAATGACTCTGTCAAAGAAAACAGTGGGTTGCTCACTCTTTGTGAGTGAGGACTAACTGCCCCTAGTGGACTAGTGGAGGAGATCAAGTGTTTCAGGGTCTTGTTGTGAAAGATGGAAAAGGGTAACGAAAGACTGAACAGCAAGTGCAACAACAATTTTTCAAGCGTTTTACCAATGTGTGGTGGTAAAGCAGGGGCTGAGCCTTCAGATAAAGCTTTTAGTTGCATTACTATCAGTAAGGGGGTGCGGTGGCGCAGTGGGTTGGACCGCAGTCCTGCTCTCCGGTGGGTCTGGGGTTCAAGTCCCGCTTGGGGTGCCTTGCGGCGGACTGGCGTCCCGTCCTGGGTGTGTCCCCTTCCCCCTCCGGCCTTACGCCCTGTGTTGCCGGGTAGGCTCCGGTTCCCCGTGACCCCGTAAGGGACAAGCGGTTCTGAAAATGTGTGTGTGTGTGCATTACTATCCTTACCTATGGCCATGAGTTTTTGGGGAAAGACCAAAAGAACAAAATAACTGATAGAAGCAGCCAAAGTTTCTCTGGAGGATCTGTGGACAATGACAATCCAAGCTGTTTTCAAAGTATTTTTCTCACATTTGTTTGTCAGTTAGAACACTATCGACGGAGTTTTCTAAATTTCTCCCCTAGCTTCACCAAATACAAATGAAGTCAGTCAAGTTTGAGGATTCCCTCTTTGAAGACTGTTACTTCGAAGACATCAGGTCTACTGATACATTCTTTGAAAACTGCACCATCAAATCCACTGTTTTCTATAACACAGGTAGGTGGCATGAGGATCCTTTGAAGACTGTATTATAAATATTCTATAGGACAGTAATCTCATGGCTGTTATTTCTTGGGTAGTATTCAGATGTTGCGGTGATTGTCTCATACGCAGACTTGTGGGAGGAGAAGTTCATTCACTGCAGGCTGGAGAACACTACTTTCCTGCACTCCAAGAAGGGCTGCCATCTGGATTTCCGTGAGGATAATGACGTTCTGATCTACCTGGTCAGTTTCCTGGGCAGCCTGGCCGTTCTGCCCGGAAACATTATCTCTGCCCTGTTCATGGATAAGATTGGGAGGATCAAGATGATTGGTGAGTGACAGAGGAGGTGGACACCACACTGTGCTCTGTAGAGCCTCTTTCTGAGGAACAGTTTCACTTCTTCTACGTACTGACGTGCCCTTCATGATTTGTGTTGGGGTTCTGTGTTTTGCCCTAGGTGGGTCCATGCTTATCTCTGCTGGCTGCACTTTCTTCCTGTTCCTGAGTTTCAGCCAGGCTGCCATCATTGCCTGGCAGTGTCTTTTCTGTGGCACCAGTGTGGCAGCTTGGAATGGCATTGAGGTCATTACAGTGGAACTATACCCAGCAGCTAAAAGGTACCGCAGTGCAGCCAAGAGAGTGATTCACACATTTCTTTGATCCTCTGCTTCAAATTACAAGCAGTTATTCATTTGGCTGTTTTTTCAGTGAAGAGTAATATAAAAGAGCAGGCCATGTAGGTCAATAATGTCATAGTGTATATGCAGATGTAAAATGTTCAGACTAAACACTTACTGAAGAAAATAAACTGGCACATATTTCCTCCTTTGCAGAACGACAGCATTTGGAGTCTTAAACGCGCTTTGCAAGCTTGCTGCCATCCTGGGAAGCTCGATTTTTGCCTCTTTTGTGGGCATCACCAAGGTTGTGCCCATCCTGCTGTCTTTCTCGGCTCTGGTGTGCGGAGGCCTGATTGCCTTCAAGCTGCCTGAAACTCGGGAGAAGGTCCTCTTGTGAAAAACTTGACTGCTCAAAGGTCAAGGGCAGGTGATATCACTTCCTAATCGAAGCCTTTCAGTGTAATGTAATGTACGTTTGTGTCATTTTGCTCTCGTGTTCCAGCATTTTAATATGATTTTATTATTTAATTTGACTTTTGAGAGCTACTTTACAGCTTTGCTAAATTGCGTCAGTGGGATTATGTTCCTTCTACACGTACCTATCTGGATTTCTTGGGATATCATATAAAGTAGATAATAAATCAAAAACATCCTACTCAAAGTCTTATTAAGACAGTTTTAATGTGTACTGATTTAAAATTTTAAGACCAACCTGAAAATTACCTGACTAAAGAACAAAATCAGTGTTTTTGGAAAGTCTTACATCTTACACGAATTAAGCGTTTCAGCCATTTTTTCACAGTGCCATTTCGTAGCAAGTGACAGTTTATGTTAGGCACAATAATGCCTTTTGTCAACAGCTGTTTCTGCACCTCATTGAATTTTATTAATGTTGTTGGAAGTGGAACAGTATTATAAGAGAACCATTTTCTGTGGTTTCAAAAATATGTATGCATTTATTTATTTTTTATTTATTTTTTTTATTTATTTATTTATTTATTTATTTAGAATTTTGTGTGATTTATTGTACCACAATCCCAGACTTCAAAAGACACATGTTCACAGTTTGAGCAGTGTATTTTAGGAAAAAAATTTTGTTTTCATGGAACATGTCTGGGACTTGTCAACGGAAGGCAGCGAAATTACCCAGTGCGTGTATCTGTTTCTCTGGAATTTTCCTTTCTTGGTATTAATTTTCTGTGTTAAACACTTTTATGTCATTTTATTTACTGTCACCTAGCATTACATTTCAGCATCGCACAGGAATGTGAAGTCTTAGGGTTGTCTGTTTTTTACAGTTCTGTTAATCAGATGTGCATCCTGTAACTTACAGAGACACAATGAGGTTACAAAGATTAAAATATAACAACAAAAAGGACAGTTAACTCCATTCTATCGTCTAGTAATAAAAAATGATACCTGGCAATATCTGATGGGTCACAGAACTTAGGTATTTCTTTTTAAGAAAGCATGTGTGTTATTTCTATAGCCAAGTATTTGTCTGCAATTAAATGAGCAATCACACTGCGGCAGAAAATATCGCTTCTCTATCTGTAAATGAATATGTCAGCATTGACTTGTGAGCTGACATGATGTCTTATCACTGACTAGAAACCGAGGACTTCACAATTATAGTATTTTCGTTGTCTTCAAGAAAGGTATGCTCAAAGTGGCTATCAGAGCACTGGGGCTGAACTTTTCTTATAAAAATCATATCAGATGCTGCTATGTTGGATTTTGTGTCCATACTGTATAAGTGTAAGTCATTCTGTGTTAGCGGTCTGTCATAAAAAGCATACCACTATAAAATTCACTGTGTATGTCCATGTGAGAAGTCAAGAGATGCAAAATGTTAATTACAAGAAATACAAAGTGGATTACATACATTGGATGAAAAAAATTAACCTTTTTTTGAGACCTAACCAGACACCTCACTGTTTTAAATCACTGTCCTCTGAATGCAAATTGTAACTTTTTTTATCCGTGATGTAATACGTGTGTTTATGTAATCATAGAAAGGAGAGTTAGCATTGTCACACCTGACAACATGTATATATGCAGGAAGCAGAGGCATTGGAATAGAAAGTTTGCCTTATTTGATTGCAATGGTTATGGTTCTGGTTCAGGTTCTGACATGCTCTATGTATTCCCATGCTTCTTTCAGGCATGTGTCTGAACAGTTCTGCTGTATGTTTCTCTAGGCTTCTCAGGCTTATCAATGTCTTATATGTTCTGTTTTTATTTGGTTTATAAAAATACGGTATTTCTTTATGTACAAATACATACATTTTATAGAAAATGAAAACAAACATTTAAATTAATTTTTGTCTGTTTTTTTGTGATAGTTGAAATAAAAACGTGTCAATATAGCCATGCTGATTTTCTTGATCATTTGAGGTTTGCACACTCAGGACTTTAAGTTTGGAACAGAGAGAACAAGGAGAAACTGAAGAATGTGAGAAAACAGAATGCATCATCATGCAGTATAAACGGAGGCAAAAAAGAACCTCAGGAGGTGGGAACTTTAATTAAAAAAGAAGGCAGTGGGGTTCTCAGCCCTACACCTGTGTGGCTCGGGGACTCGGGAGGTTGTGCACGGGTGTGAAGGTGTGACACTAGTAGGTGGTGCTGTTTGTGTTGACTGAGGTGTGAAGAACTTCTGTAATCACTTTACCAGAAGCCCTTTCTCAAAATGTGAACTTTTAAATGTATTTTCAATGTGTGCTGCTCTTAAGCTCCTTCTGCCATCAACTGCATAATAATGAGAAATTCAGCTGTTTGTAATCTTCATTTTAATAAGAACGCAGGTCATAGTGGAAATGAACTGTACCAGATCACTAAGAATAGTACCATTCTAACTCCCTAAAATGTCAGAATAGATGAGTTCTCTCTCATAATTAAATATAATTTATAACTTGGTACCATTTACCCCCAGTTCGAACCAGGCCGCCACCCTCTCTGTTTCGGTTCACGCTGCAGGTGAAAAATGTCCCACATTCAAAGGCTTTTCCAGGTTCTCACGGGAATGTAGTGGTCCTTTTTAGTTACCACTGTTGGCTGCAAGATAGAATTTACAACATAGGAATTTAAACTTGAGCAATTCTATTCAGAGTGTTTTCAGGATTACTAAAAGTGCTGTTGGATGTGTGATAATTGGCAATAATTCAGATTACTACCGTATGACGTGATTCTAAATTATTTCAGACGTCTCTGTTAAGTCGGAGAGCCAGCATCAGATTGTTCCATTTTCTGCATATTTACTGGATATTCATGCTGAAGCAAAATAAAAATTGCATCCTTTGCATGAAATGCATTTATTCACACAAATGCTTGATTCCCAAAACTAAGCGTTTGAAGGGGCTCAAGATACTGTGTAATGTTTGGACCACAAACAAATTCAAACTGAATGATTTTATATGAAAATACACCTAACTGATTCAGCGTAGGTTCACAGTGACCCGACGTTGATTCCTTGAACTTTCGGAGAACTTTTGGAGAGTTCACCAGTGTCCCACACCGAGGAATTCCCAAGTCGACACGATTAAGATCCTATGAAAACAAACAAAAAAGATGTGTGAAGACATTTCCCATGCCGGACTAGTTTTTCAGTGATGTATACGGTGTCTTACACTATATGCAAAACAGACCACCTATGATAATACTCCAGATACACGTATATACGTGTTATGAGCTATATATTCATTTACAAACAAAACTGGAACAAAAATTCATTAGCGTCATCAACGTGAACATCAATGTAAAGGTCCATTGCATCAGCATAATATTAATTATGTGATTATAGTATAACGGAAATGTTTTGGAATACCGATAAACAGGACATTGTTATTTAAATTCTAGACTCAAATTATTTCAAAAGTAAGAAAATTTTGGATTATTTAAAAATTTGTAATTAAAATAAAAAATAGTTATTCGGTTTCAAATCGTTAAATAGACTCATGTAATGATACCATGTCATTACATAAGTCTATTTTACGATTTGAAACCAAATAACTGCGTGTTAATTAAAGAAGAAACCTTAAAAATATATTTAAAGGGTGCTCTGGATGACTCATGAGAAAGAAAAGAGTTACAGTTTGGCTGCTGGTCCAAACCACACGTTTAAGAAGATTGGCGTTTGGCTTCCGTAGACATTAGCTGGTCCAAAGCGGCCTGTAAAGTGTGCCACTGTGAAGCTGGAGCATGGCAATCAGATGAGCTTCTAGTAGTCGAGGTGTGAGGTAGCACCTCTAATGACCCACATGAGGCACAGCCCTGCGACCCCTGTGCTCCTACCAGAGGGAGATGATAATGTATTTCACACATGACGTGTAATCTGGTAAATAGGAATTATTAAACGCAACCACGTGTTACTAAAGGAATCTTCCATTCTTAAAACCTTAAACAATCATTTATTAAGATGATGCTTTTCTCCAAAGCAGCTTACAGTCTCAAGCTACTCAGCACTACTTACCCATTCACACAGTGGAGTAATTTTACTAGGACAACTCAGGGTCAGTACCTTCTAAGAGAGTAGTAGAGATGGAGGTGGGATCTGAACCGGTGACCTTTAGATTCAAAGGGCACAGCTCTAACTACTACACTACCAGGTGCCCTTACAGAGCTTCTCCTTTCTAGTTTCTGTTAGAAATCTTCATAGTTTGTATGCAATATTTAGCAGCTCATTTCTGGAGTCGCCAGTGAGCCAATTGTTTCAAATCAGTTTTGAAGTATTGTGATATTTCAAAAAAGATTATTATTGAAATTATAATTTTAAAAAAGCACAATCATTAAATTCATCACATAATATGAAATCAAAAACAAACTTTTTTTAATCATGAAATGTAAGTGCTGTGACCAATCATTAATCCACCATGACCAATCATGATTTGGAAAAAATACAGCAGAAACATGGCACAATTTGCAAGTTATTTAACAGACACACTGGCTGTCTTTTTAAAATCTGGCTTTAAAGAAATAAATGCATCATGTGCCTCTAGGTTCATTACACAGTTAATGAGCAGCCAAGTAAAATCTACAGGCTGAAATACAGAAACCAGTGAAAATGGAAATGAAGCTATGTTTATTGTTTTGGAGAGGATAGAAAATTCACACTTTCTGTCCTGTGTCGAGAGTTTCCCAGCCACTGGGTATACCTTGAGGCAGTCTGTAGAGGTGTCACCTCGCACCTCTGAGTCCAAGATAAAATCAGGCATCTCCGACAGACACTCACAAGCCATCTCACTTCTGAGAAAGAGACCACAGAGACCACATGGACATGTCTCTTCCTCTGCCCAGTAGCTGTGCACGGGAGCAGTGGAACTATCTGAGCTCTGAGTCAGAGCTGGACAGCATATCTTCTCCTGAGACCATATCCCCAAGCTCCTGCATGGACTTCAACTTCTCCTCCTCGTGTCATCCCGCCATCTCGGTCACGACCTCATGCTCGACTCACTCGGAGACAGCTGAGACGCCCGGCGCCTCGTCTCAGCACAACCAAGGAGCTGCTCCGCCTGCAGGTAAGGTGACGAAGCCCAGGCTGAAGAACCCTAGCAAGCGGAGGCAGAGTGCCAGCGAGAAGGAGAAGCTGAGGATGAGGGACCTGACCAAAGCCCTCCATCACCTCCGCACATACCTCCCTCCCTCAGTAGCTCCTGTCGGGCAGACCCTGACCAAGATCGAGACCCTTCGCCTCACCATCCGCTACATCTCCCACCTGTCAGAGCAGCTGGGCCTCAGCGAGGAGATCCTCTCCCAGAGAACTAAATCAGCGCAGAGTCAGGGCTGCTGTCCGCACAGCTCAGCGCCAGGGTACCAGGGAGGAGTTCAGGAATGGAGACCCCATGCGCAGCAGCAGCCGGATCCATTTACACCCCGCTGTTCCCCGCAGCTCCCCAAACTGGACCACTGCATGTATGCAACTGTGCTGAGATCACCTGTGCAGAATGATCTCTTCAGCACAGGCTCAGATTCCATTCTGCAGCTCCCCTGTTCCACAGTACCTTCACAGCCATCTCAGGTATGGATCACTTCTGGTTTTACAAACTGTACTGGTTCAGAACGATTAGGTTTTCCTGTTAATGAGTGGCTTCTTAACAGTTTAAATGGGGGAAGCTGCCACTGGACCCTAAAGTTGCAGGTTCAAATCCCACCTCCAGCTGTAGTACCCCTGAGCAAGGTATACATGCCCTAAATTGCTCCGGTAAAATTATCCAGCTGTATAAATGGGCAAATGATTGTAAGTTGCTTAACATTGTAATTCCCTTTGGAGAAAGTATCAGCAAAATGAATACAAGTAAAAGTCTATGTGCTCAAGCAGGCTTTTTATTCTTAAATAAAATTCTGAGGAACACTGTGCAAATGATAAAGGAATGACCTAAAAACTGCTATCTTTTTCTTTCCATTTTAGGTATACAGCAAAGGCTTCCACTGTGACACTGTTGCACATGACTTTTGGATTTTGGAGCAAGCTTTACAATAAGCTGGACCTGCAGGATCGTTGAGATGAGCAAAAGAAGAACATTCTGTCTGACAGTTTTCATGTCACTGTATTTATTTAAACTTAAACTTTTGTAACGTGACAAAAATATTTATTTTAATTACAAATAATATATAACGTACTCATGCATATAATGCAGACGTGTGATTCATATTTTATTTATTTCGTTCTTTCTTTCAAGACCTCAGAATTGCCATATTTAACGCTTGGATAATTTTTACAATGCTTTAGCCTGGTGTTATTTCTTTTTTTTTTTTTTTGTAGAAAATACAGAAAAGCATTATTATGTATTGGATTGGATATTGTATAAATATAACATGATAATACCAAGATTGTCCACCAGCATTTCTGAGCACGTAAATACATGGTGAGAATTAAAATAGACAATGTCGCCCCTTGCTGGTACCATGTATTCAACCACCCTCCAGCATGATCATTAAACCGTTGTCACTTGAAGACAAACCGTGCTTGTTTTCATCATTTGCCATCTAAAGAGGTCTCATCCAGAATGTTTCTTTTCACTAAAACACCTACATGCCACCGAGAAAGACTGTATTAACAAGGGAGACCTCATATTTAGACAGAAAACCACTGAAAATTGCACCAAACTTGACAATGTGACAGTGACCGCACACAATCCTACGAAAATCATTCATTCTGTGGGCAAGTTAAAACAGTTCTTTGAGCTGAACATGGAATTTGTCATAATTTAAAAGCAAAATAGCTGAAATAAAATAAAACTGTTGCAGATTAACCGGGTAAAAAAACATCGAAATGCGACAGAAAACGTACAATAATAAAGTTGTAATAATGGACACCAGCTTGTAACCTGAAGGTTGTTGGTTCAAGGATAAACACACTGCTGTGAAGTTCTTAGGTACACATACAACTTCATTAATGAATAAGAGTCACACACGGACAACTGCTTCACAGCTCACTGGTGACTGCAGCTTGGAAACCTTAGAGAATCACTACCTTGTTAGGAGATGTGTGTGAATATACCAGAAAGAGGCCTGTGTGTTGTAATTCTGCCCATTTACATGAAGCGTGCTGAAGCACTTGTATGTTAGATGGATAAGTGCATTTGATGTGTAAAGGAACGTCTTAAGGGTCGTCTACACAGAGCTTAGAAAAAGTGTTTATTTAAAGGGAAAAAAACCAGAGCAAAGAATTCGCATTGCTCCGATAATTAATCCTTTAACTCCTGCTTTCAAATAAACACCATAAAGCTACATAAGGCTGAACCGTTTCGAACTGCAGCCAAAGAAATTATTCCTCTGAAATGGCAAGTGGGGGAGAGAAAACATATACAAAACAGAAAGAGTCAAAATTATTGTATTATTTAGTTATCTCAACAACTGTGCAAATCACAGATTTTCAGTGGACAAAAAATTCTGGTAAAAATTTCAGTAACTTTAAACTTCTGATTAATTTTTAAGGCTTTGCTTAAAAAATGATTCATTTTCGTTTCAAGGCTCTCAAATGAATAATCACTCATTGAAATCCATAACAAATGCTATTCGGCCAGTCAGTCAAAGATTTATTACTGAGAGTAGTAAAACATTCCAGCAATACATCTATTAGATTTACCTATATTTACCTTCGGGACAGACACATGAAATGATGCATGTTCTGAAAAACTGTTCTTTAAAAGATAAAAAGAGTGCCAGTAAACTCCATGCGTTCACAGCAGTTGTGCCACAAGCATCTAAAAAAGAGGTATTCAACATACGCAGTGAGGTGTAAGACCATAAGACCACAGTGTGTGTTCTACTTGACACCTTTTGAAACTTGGAGTAACACTTAACACTTTCTTCTGTGGGAACACAACCTACTGACTGACTCCACAGTCAGTGCAATCCAGGTACCCCTGTAGTGGCACGTGTAAAAGTGTTTAAAAAAGGCTGAATATTGAGTATAAAAGAATATTGTTCCATTAGACTTAAAACGTGGATTTTGTAATATGATTGATATTAACTCCGAATACATTGGACTATAAACGCACATTTCGATATACAAATATCTTTAAAAGTATAATCAAGGTATCTGCTCATCAAGCATTAAACCATAGGTGAGAAATACTAGAAACAGTTTGAACATACATGCTAATGAGTTATTACCTCTATTTTAGATCTAGTGTTTTAAGTATATTAACACCTTCATTGTTTTGAAGAGTGAGGGTTGGGTTGTGGTTTTCAATAAACATATTTCTAAAAACGAAATAATAAATGCATTATACATTACATATGCAGGCAGATAACGCAAGTTAGAAGCCGCAGAAGGAAATAACAAATAGGTAAAGGTTTTCGTAAAAAGTTCAGGCCCTCGAAGTAAAGCGCGTACATGAAGAAAAACAAGAACAATGTGAAATAAATCTGGTAAGAAATAAGCATCTTCAAAGCCACAAACTGAAGGTGCCAGAAGTTCTGCCTGTGTCTTCCAGGGAAGCGGTGGAGATCCAGCTGCTGTGTAAAGCAGCAGTGAGGTGTCATCTGAGGGCAGCTGGTGCACATCGCACCCCGAGAAATTAAGCCGAGGCATGCGGGGCTATCAAAACATTTTAAAAGTGCAGCGTGTCACTCTTCGTTGCTTCCTCCAGCATTTTCCGCGAGAAGTATCGCAAAGACGAGACAAATATGTAACTGGTTCGCATCTGAACCGCGGCCCGGCCGCTGCGCAAGCTCCTCAACCTGAGCTGGAAAATAAGCTCCAGAGACACCGAATCATACGGTAATCAACAGAGTACCTCATTCTGTGCCGTTCCAAACAATACCTTAGTGCTGAACTTTCAACAAATGAACAAACTGGGCTCTCGAAATGTTGTGCTGTACGCAATAAAGACAACGTAACGAATGTCAAACCCTAACCTACAATGCCACGAGATTGCGACTACGTTAAAGAAAGCGGGCAGAATTTTTTTGTCCTCTCGTGGCCGGCTCCTCGCACCCGGGCCCGGGAGAAAGTTCTTTCCCAGAGACCCCCCCTGCGCTTAGCGTGAGCTCTGCTCGAGGACTTTGAAGGCACAAGGTGTCTCTCTAAGGTGCAACATCGCGCCTCGCAATGCAGGATAAATGGCAGCACGGCGCAGACCCTCTCAGTATCACCGGCTCTTAGAAGAAGCGCAGCGGCCATGGACTGCCTTCTTCCGCAGCTCCTGCACCGCGAGGACGAGCGCCTGCCCTTCGACTGCGAGGCTCTGCTGGAGGAAGTGTGCACCAGTCTGGAAGCGGGCTACCGCAGTGTCTGCAGCAGCCTCTCGCCGGCCTCCTCCAGCGACTCCGACTGCTTCTCCCCCCTGGGCCTCCGGCGGGGAGCCGGACAGGATGCAGACTACCCTGCCGCTGAACAGTGCGCTCTCCAGGAAAAGATACCGCTGCTGACAGTCAAGGAGAACAGAAGGTCCAGGTCCAAGTATCCAGGGAAGAAACGGCAAAGTGCCAGCGAGAGAGAGAAGCTGAGGATGAGGGACCTGACCAAAGCCCTCCACCACCTCCGCACCTACCTCCCTCCGTGGGTGGCTCCGGCCGGGCAGACCCTGACCAAGATCGAGACCCTTCGCCTCACCATCCGCTACATCTCCCACCTGTCAGAGCAGCTGGGCCTCGGCGAGGAGATCCTGTCGATGAGAACTCCGGATGGTTTCTCGCTGTCCCTCACGGCCCCTCGGGACACCACGCAGAACCTGTACCGGGCATCTCCCCGTGCCGTGGAAGAGCGGGGAGCCGCGTGTCTCTCATTTTGCCCACATCTACCCTCTGAGAATTTCTCCGGTCAGTCAATGTCACATCAGGTATGTTCATTCATTGTCGCACTGCAGGCGAATGTACGCTCTTCTTGTCTGATGTTCAACTCAGTTTCACGAGCTGAAGTCAAAAACATATCGAGACGGCTGAAGTCACAGTTTGCAGAATAAATGCGAAAGAAGCAGCAAGCCAAGCCTTACAATCAACTCTTTTCTTCTCGTGTTTTTTTATTTTTTTTCCTGCAGAATCCCAGTGGCACCTTGTATCCCGCTGTCTCACAGAACTGCTGCGTCCCAAAACTGCAAAACACCTCCTATGGATATTTTTGACCGGCAAAATAAGAATCATCAAGACCAGTCAAGATCATTTTAAGAAGTCACAGCTCTGAACAATTTAGAAGGATTTGCAAAAATCTTTATTTGAGAAGGCTATTTAATGTGAAGTATTTATTGGTACACTTTGTAAATGGTGCTTATAACTATTTATTTCAAATGAGATTAAAGTGGCGTATTCCATATTTAGCATATTCCTTCCTATGATGAAGGAAATTGTGCTCACATATTTTTGTTGACGTATGCTCTGTAATTTATTATTGTAACACTGCATAGCAACATTTTTACCAGCCTTGACTGCATGTAACTTGTTTTTCGTGGGACTCATTAATCTGGCTTATAAAATGTACATATTTAGTATTTATAATAGTTCTCCAAAAGTAGTGCTTCAAAATGTATTTAGGTTTCCTAATCGAGCTACCTTAGGAACTTCTTATGAATGTTTTAGGAGAAAGTAAATATTCTATGCTCTACTTGTGTTTCACGTTTATTTATTCGATGCATTTCCACAAGCCTGTCCACAGAAACAAGTTTTTGCCCATGAACCTATATATGAAAGGAGCCTTTCTTTATATTGTCATACACATATTATACTTAACGGCTCTTAATTTTCTTCTGGTTTTTAGCAAAAAAGATGCCTTTCAACTTCAGTGAAAGCACCACTTAGGCTTGTTTTTACTCCAGACAACTGCAGGCATAGAGAAAAAAATCAGCTCACGTTGGAGTGAAGCAATTTGCTTCTGAAATTGATTTGCACAGTTTAAACACAAGGCGCGTAAGGAAAATTACAGAAAGCACGGACTGAGAAGGGAAAAAAGTATAACGTGTGGTGGAAAGGAGGTTTAACAGTCAGCGTGTGAGGTTCAGAAATGCAGCTCCTCCGAGGCGACGGTTTCCCTTGTTCTTCAAACAACGGGGTCCCTTTCAGCGGTGACGTCCCCAGGAGGCCACTTCCGGTCACACTTCTCGCCCCGCACCTGTGGTTTCTCGCCAAAGTTCTTGACAGACAGTGAAACGTGCAGCATTAGGGAGCACCTGTGACCGTGTCGTGTTGCACTCTTCAGCCAGCCACGATATTCTCTATTTCCGATTTGTACGCCACCATATAATCTGCGTTGTGCACCACGCGGAAACCTGCATTTCGGGGCCTTTCCGAATTATGGATACAACGGTGGTCATTTCTTACTGCCGACTGTTCAAAGTGTCATTTAAGTGCTATTTTAAGAAAACTATTCAGGCAGAGGCATGTTTTACAAAGAGGAATTAAACTATCGTTTATTTTTGCAAATAATTAGTGTAGCACAAGCGATTGTATGCTATTCTTTTACGAGGCAATGGTTGACTCTGAAAAAAATAACCATAAGGAAGGAAACAAATCATTTTAAAACACACATTGTCTGAAGCTGCTTGTCCCGAGCGGGGTCGCGACGAACCGGAGCCTAAAGGCTGGAGGGGGAGGGGACACACCCAGGACAGGACGCCAGTCCATCACAAGGCACCCCAAGCAGGACTCGAACCCCAGACCCACCGGAGAGCAGGACCCAGTCACCCCACTGCACCGCCATGCCACCCAATTTTAAAACACACACACACATTTTCAGAACCGCTTGTCCCAGATGGGGTCGCGGGGAACCGGAGCCTACCCGGCAACACAGGGCGTAAGGCCGGAGGGGGAGGGGACACACCCAGGACGGGACGCCAGTCCATCACAAGGCACCCCAAGCGGGACTTGAACCCCAGACCCACCAGAGAGCAGGACTGCGGTTAAAACAATTTATTATATACTGTATAAAAAACTGCAGGCACTGTTTTGGTTTTTCCAAAAGAACTGATTTTCAGTACATTGAATAAGAAAATATTTTCCACAGCTAAACTCAGCAGTAGGTTGTCCTTTTTATTTCAGATGAAGACACTTATGAACTATATACAGATATCGAATGGCTGTGTGTTTCTAGCTTCATATTGAAAGCACTCAAAGTGCACCGCAGTAATACAGTAAAGCTGTTTTCGGATAGGTTTTTTCATGGATCAAGTACTTTTTAAATGTAAGTACAGTGATTTAACCCCATTATTTCCTTTATAGATGTTAGAGATTTTTGAATATTATGTTACCTAGTGAGAAACTATTTTTGCATATTTAGTAACTACCCTTTTAAATTGAAGCCTATATGTTAGGACTACATAAATTAAAGAAACACATTTCAGAATTTAATATTGAATGTTTTATTGATGCACATCTTGCTTTCTAATATTTGCAATTATTATCACCGATGGGGAGCGTATAGGTGAACAAGAAACATGTAAAAATATAATCTGAGAAAAATACAATCCATGATCTAAAAAATCAAATTCAAGAGACCACAGGTACAACCAGGAACGGGAAACAATCAGCAGAGTGAGTCTGTGGAGCTGTCAATATGTTCCACTCCAGCAGCTGTCCCACTGAGATAACACAACTTCATTATTGACATTTCCCCAGTAACTGTTTGACGTCCTACTGAGGTTTTATGCTGATTCACTGGTAAACCACTTCAAAACTTCCTCTTTGTTCTTTGCCACCCACTGGATATTCGCTTTCGTCTTCTCAATAGCTTGTTCCAATGCCATTGTGCCAGAGCCAAACCCAGCCTTGGAGTTGTCCTTGAACTGCAGTAACTGTGTAACGGTAAAGAAAGACCAACTGTATTATAAAAGCAATTGTAGCTGAGGATGGGGAGAAGTCTTTGACCCAAATGTGATGTAAGAACTGGCAGCATTGTGATCACATGACTAGTTTTACAGAAAATAGTGACATTTACCTCCCTGAGATCAAATTCTGTTGAAAATCTCTTTGTCACTCCTTGTATAAGATATGGAAATGAAAACGAAGCCCCACCAAATCTATGGAAGTGAAGAGAAGCATTAGACACGACCCAAAATTCGGAGAAAAAGTCACTCAATCCTCACTATGATCACTGAACGATCGGACAAACCACACACACACATTTTCAGAACCGCTTGTCCCATACGGGGTCACGGGGAACCGGAGCCTAACCCAGCAACTCAGGGCGTAAGGCTAGAGGGGGAGGGGACACACCCAGGACGGGACGCCAGTCTGTCACAAGGCACCCCAAGCGGGACTCGAACCCCAGGCCCACCGAAGAGCAGGACCCGGTCCAACCCACTGCGCCACCGCACCCCCCTCGGACAAACCAACAGCATATAAATTTATGAATTTTTTTTATATGATGTTGAAGGTAAGTTTAAAGGCAATTTCATAAAATGTAATTTTCTATCTGCTGGAATGACCAGGACCTCAGGAAAGATCAGTGATAGTGACACTCGGTTCAACTCACTGTGAATATATATATTCCCATCTCGTTCTGACAAAATTCCAAGCCAAAATCTGTCCGACTACATTGCTAGCAACGTAAACAATTGTTGATGTAGCATCTTGCTTTCGAATTTTAGTCGGATCCAAGGTGTATTGCAGATACCTGGGTTGAGACATAATATGTAATGTGTTGAACACTGACACAGATAAATTTAATTTCATAGACACCTCTAACAGCAATGGCGATCAACCTTAGCCAAACCTGCCTGTTCAACAACCAGGGTACTTTTGTGCAAGCCAAGGCAGCCCGCAGCTTATCTGCCTCGCTTGCGATGGAGGCCCTCTTGAACATCTGCCAGGCAAAGTCCCATTCCTCAGAGCCTCCGGCAGCAATCGCACTGCAGTACACCGCCGACTTCAGGTTTGGATGAATCCTGGTAAACCCAACGATAAGCCAACGATAAGCCAACGATAAGCCAACGATAACCCAACGATTCTCACATTATTAGGTTCAATCCGTGAATTTTTTGTTGAATTGGGAAGGAAAAGAGGGCGTTGAAACTATGCAGCAAAAACATGGATAATCATGATTCACCAAACTCACGGGTTTTTGTCCGGGTTCTGCATCCATTCTCTAAACCAGCATGTTGTCAAATTCTGGCACTCCTTAAGACCGTTATTACAGGCTAGCATGATGATACTAGCCTGGTTATACCTGAACAAAGAAGACACAGAAACTCACAAAGAAGCACCCATTTCTGGTGGTGGTTGGCAGTGAAATACACTAAATCTCTAATTTTTAATGTGGAAAAATCCAGGTGCAGAAATGTACTACATTTCCTTACTGATCTGTGTGTCCAGCTGGCACTCTTGACCAATTTAATGTAATTGTCTTGAGGTAAGCAAAAACAGGAGCAACTTGTTTCCTTATGTAAGCCTGCAAAGCAGAAAAAAATACATTTTTATTCTTTTATTTAGTGATCGGGACAGGTTATTATCTCTGAAGCTCAAGGTTAGTACTATTAACAAACCTCCATTGGTCCATAAACTTCACTGCGATCGAACATGAGGAAGAAGTAGTTCAAATTTCTGATTGCTGCTGCCCATGGCATATACTCTCTTTCATGGGAAAGATATTTTGTTGTTCTCAGAGCCAGTGTTATCTTCTGTATTCTTGCTCTTTAAGAACAACACAAGACTTAGTGTCATTGAATTTACAGAAAAAACAGGTAGCAGCCCTATATACTTTATGAAAAATGTTCACCTCGCAAGACTGAAGGCATCATCCAGAATCTGGGCCCTGTTTATCACTGGAATATCCTGTGCACAAAGGTTTAGAAAAGCTTTCATGTGGAGTTTATTCCATTTACATTTTGCCATGAAAGAACTAAATTAAAAGTAAAGAAATTGCACAAATAATTTTACATCAGTTTAAATCATGATTCTTCTTAAACTGGAGAGCAAATTAAATTAACAATGTAAATGTGGACTAAACCAATATTGGGAAATACTACAGTGTATTCACAAAATATTCAGACAGGATTAAATACTTATGTCAATATAATATTTCAGTTTTTTTATTTTTAATAAATGAGCAAAAAAAATCTAAAATCCTGTTTTCATTTTGTCATTATGAGATATTGAGTGTAGACTGATGAGGTCTAAAAATTAATTTAAGCAAATTGAACATATGGCTGTAACATAAAAAATGTGAAAGAAGTGAAAGGGTCTGAATATTTTCTGAAAGCATTGTATACTTGTACTTCAATGTATATTTGCTCTGACCCAGTGACAGTTTTGGCTGAATTTTCATAAATAATAAATAAATAATCCATCCATGATTTTTTTCCTAATTTATTTAAATTACACCGATTTCTCATCTTACAAACACAACTGGTACCAGAAATCAGAAATTTGGTTTGCAGTCAGCAAAAGGTTACAATCAAGTCCTTCATCGGTGTTGTGCTTATGAATCCTTTCACAGTCCAACATTTAAAGTGCAAAATAATGCACCTGATGTTCTTCATACAAGAAGCTCCATATGGCAGTGACAAACACAAACAACAGAATTATCATTTTCAAAAGAACTGAAAGTATTTACCTTATGGTTCTCATTCAGCTGAGTGAGCAACTTCTCCCAATTGTTTAAATCGTAGTCTACTCTGTAGTATCCAGAGACATTGATATTGGCCAGCACCCATTCCGTTCCACTGGTTTTCATTGCACTGTGAGTAGCTGTACGATTGCGTATGAAAATACAAATGGCAGCATATTCAAAGGCAACTCAGAATAGAGAAAACTGAACCAAATCAAACTGAAATCAGAACGGACCTGTTTTACTCAGTAGCCAGTAGCGCTTCTTTTCCACACCCGTCTTCATCCAGTTTATTGGCACATACCACTCATAACTGGGAAAAGACATTGTAACAGGATTAAAACTTTTATTCATTCCAAAAACTCCTGTTTAACTGATTGGATCTTCTATTTTCAAAAGTCATGGCCATTCAAGGCCAATGAACTATCATGAGCATCTCATTCAGGTTGTTTTAGTAAGAACATACTTGAACTGGGATGGCGTGTCAACCACTGATTCAGGGTTGAGAAGAAAGTGCTTCTGGGACAGCTGTCCTGTGCGAGTATCAATGGTGACCACTGGGAAGCCCATCTGGAGCACCCAGCGGTTCATGATGTCAGTCACAGTGTGTGGCAGCTTCACACTGGGTGTACCGTCTACGGCCTAACCGAGAAATGAATACACTGAATTTATGTTTTACGAAGAAACTGACACATGAGCACTTTTTCAACACTACAGCAAAGAACAGGTCGGTAGGCATTTGAACTGGGTGCGTATGTGGGTAGGAACTTACTTTTTGAAGATGATTCCAGAGGTCTGTATACACTGTGTTGCCATAAGCAAACTGATTCAGATAAGTCTGAGGAGAGATATTTTATTTCAGCTTCAACATAATTCTGGTAAGTGTTTAAGGAGTAATTCCTAGCACCGTTGGTAACCTTGGGCAAAGGCATCGGCTATAAAGTATAAAAGTCAGTCAACTTGACCATCAGACAGCATTTTTTATACTTCTTGGGACTCGGCAAGTAACCAGCAAGATAGCGTTGTCAATCTGCAACTTATTATTCATTTTCCGTACTTTATTATTATCACCATCATCATCATCATCAGCTGCTTTTGATACTATTACTATGACCTTTATTTGTCAGTTTTAAAGCATTGGATTTCCTTTCCAGTATGGTTCTGTCGAGGCTTACGTTCAGTCCTTTGGCAAACACTGGCTCTGACAGGAAATTAGAGAGCATCCTTAGTACCGCGGCCCCCTAGGGAATACACAAAAGATGCTCCATCAATACGTGGTAAACTGGCACACACGTTGCGTCCTGCTGATCTCATTACAGGAAGGGCTACAGTACCTTACTATAGGAGATGGAATTGAACACCTCACTGATCTCCTCGGACTTGCTGACCTTGGCTTCGCTGGATGAGAGTGGATGAGAGGATGCCAGGGCATCAACAGCAAAGACCCTGTGCACTTCAGAGAGGACCACAAAGTCTTTCTGCAGAGGGAAAACAATCTCAGTTCACACAAATAATGACTTGTCTCTTAATACTCTATGCAACTTTTTCCATCAGCTCTCCAGATTTGGGAATTCCTAGGCAAAAGGAATATACGTTAAAATAGATCTAACGGTTTAAGAGGGCCACACAAAAAAAAAGTTTTTCCTTTGTGCATTGCCACTGAGAGATTAAAAGTACTTGAAGAAAACAGAAAACAGAAATTTAATATTCATTTTAATAAAGTGGTCTCACGATGTTCCAAGTGGGTTCAGCATAATCAACGCCAAGGTAAGACACGTAAGTGGCGAAGCCCTCGTTCAGCCACAGGTCATTCCACCATCTCATTGTCACAAGGTTTCCAAACCACTGAAAGAAAGAAATGTCCCAAGATCAGTCCAAAAAAACGTAAAAAAACGAATGATAATAAGGATAACGTTATTGTTTATGGTGGACAGACCATGTGAGCCAGTTCATGAGCAATTACGCTTGCCACTCGCTCCTTGTTTCCATTAGAGGACATTTTTGGGTCATAGAGGAGAGATGTTTCTCTGTAAGTAATGAGTCCCCAGTTCTCCATTGCGCCAGCATTGAAGTCTGGTAAAGCAATCTGGTCTGGAAGGAGGAGGAACAAAAGCTGGTTTGTAAAGCATTATCACATGGTCTGTCAAACAAATCATAAGGCGCAGACATGCGGGAACATGTGCACATTTTCAGATCACAAGGAATTACTAGACTACATTTTTATCAAGACTTTAATGCAGAAACATGCATGATGCAGTAAGTCTTCTACATTCATTTGATGCTTTTCTCTAAAGCAATTTAGAGCGTTAAGATTCTTACACTTACGTACCCATTTACACACACACAGTCTGAAACCGCCTGTCCCAAGCAGGGTCGCAGCGAGCCGGAGCCTAAGCCGGCAACACAGGGCGCAAGGCCGGAGTGGGAGGGGACACACCCAGGACGGGACGCCAGTCCATCACAAGGCACCCCAAGCGCGACTCAAACCCCAGACCCACCAGAGAGCACCCACTGCGCCACCGTGTCCCCTACCCATTTACAGAGCTGGGTAATTTTAGTGGAGCAATTTTAGGGTAAGTACCTTGCTCAAGGGTACTACGGGGGAGGTAGGATTCAAACCCGTGACCCTTTCGAAAAACATAACCATATTAAAAAGCTAAGACTATTATTCTTTTTAGAAGGCTCCACATGACGAGTTTTTTTATGTTCCATTTTTCATGTTTCATTTTCTGAGTCTCAAGATCCAGCACTTTTCCATGACATGAAAAATTCCCTGTTTGTGAGCAATGTGAGAGTCCTACCTGACTTTGGCAGTGGATAGCTGACATTGTAGTATTTCTCAAAGAACTCCAGAATGGGACCTGTCACATTAAGAGCATATTTCGACTGTCCTTCATCTGTGGCTTTTTTTCGAGCCCAAATTCGGACCTGAAATTGCAAATAAGGACACTTTTGAAATGTAAACATTTAAATTCTTGCATCCGGGACTTTGTTAAACTTGCCGGATATATTTCTTTATGAAAAAATGCAAAATATCATAAAAGCAATATGAGGAAGCAATTATAAAATTTTTTACCAAAACATTATTTTTCTTTTGCTCAGTGCTGACAAATGTAAAGTCACTGACAATAAATGCCAGCAGGTAAGTTGACATCCTCTTTGTAGGCTGAAACACGGTCTTCTTGACAGTATGGCCCTCTATAACAATCTGCTCTGTGGCTACAAGACAGAGCAGAGACAATGTACGGTGACCCAGAAGCTTCAGCAGCAGGAATTAATGACAGAAAACTAAATTCAACACCATGTATTATTAAGAAACAAGACTTCTCTCAATGCACCACTGAGATTTATTCGGAGAAATTCCATTGTCATAAGCATTCTTTAAAAGACACAATTTTTGTTCATTTTGCCAGTAATGCGACTTATACAAATTGCGTATGAATCTCCGTGCCCCCTATATAGGTATCCACATCTGAGTCACGTAGTACTGAAAATCTGTGACAAGGAGCACCGGAAGACACAAACCGGCTCATATTCCTTCACCACCTTGTTGCTCTCAGCGACACCTACGCAGCTGGATGCCGCAGAACAGCAGGTAGAACTGGGCAAATGGTGAAAGAGTGATACGTTGCCTGATGAAGCAAGTATCCTGCAGAATGAAAAAAAAGCAGCTGCAAGGTGGTAATATATTCCTACTGAGGATGTGTGTACTTACCACTCTCCATGCCATTAGATAAAGCCACCATGTCAGAATCGTGGATGAGAATGACACTGAACACAGCTTTCATCGCAGGTTCATCAAAGCAAGGAAAGGCCTTCCTGGCACTTGTGGCCTGCATCTGAGTCGTGGCAATAACTCTGGGTAACGGCAAAATTAATTTGAGAAAAACAGCGGCGGCTGACACTCATGGAAATGTGACCGATAGCGAGAAGAACTATCAAACTTTATTAACTAATAATTTCTTCTTTAAATTTAAAGAGGCAAGAAAAGAGCAGTCACGGTGAATTAGGTACAGTAAACACATGAAATGCAGCATGTTTAGATCAGTTTTGGGTACTTGTTCAGTTGAACTCCAAGGCACTGTGATCATTTGCTGTGTTTCTAGGGTTGTGCTGTTACAATGCGGTCCTTACTTTTTCGCACCATCCTCGTAATATTCACTCCGGTAGAAACCTTCCAGATCATCAGCCAACTCCCCTCGAAATTGCGTGTCCAGCTGGTAGAACTTCCCGACCTTCAGGTTGCCGTTCAGCTGAATAACAAGGAGCTGCGTCTTCTCCTGCAGCCAGGTGGTCTTCAAGGTTGGCACAGGTGAGCCATCTACGCTCAGCAATTTTGCGTGGTAGCCATCGACCATGGTCAGGTTCAGCTTATGGCAGTGAATGAGAATCGAGTCAGTTTCCTTGACGCACTTGAAAACCACACTAGAGTTTCCGGTGAATATGTACATCCCGTGCTCGTTGGGCTGCAGTCGTGGCCACAGGACAAGGCTGTAGTTTTCAGGTACCAGGGTGTCTGGGAGTCTGTATCTGTCCCATGGCTTGTTTGAAGGCGCAGCAGTTGCAGCACCAGCAGGGTGTGTCGTGGGTATTGCTCTGTGGTGACCGACTTTCTCCTGGTTTTTGGATTTCTCTTTGGCGTAGACAACGGACAAAGCAATGATGGTGGCCACGGCACCCGCAGCAAGCACGACAGCTGCAACGCCCAAGTTTTTGCTGACGTAAAAGCCTTTTCCCATTTCTTACAGCGATCGCAAAGCGGGGCAGAACATCCAGCCCGTAATCCTTAGGGCGCTTTTATTTGTGTTTGCAGCTGCCTTCTTTTGTCAGGATAAATAGCTTATTAATAGCGTGTAGGTTTGGTGGATGTATAGTTGTACTTTTTCGCTGCTGTCTGAAAGTTTCATAGAGACCTGGGTGATGAGACAGATATAAACATTATTTCTTCCAGGTTTCTCAAATATCACCTTACTGTACAGCCTTTACAATGCAATTATGTTATGCGGTTGATTTTTTCAAAATCCTGACCTAGAACACTTCGCAGCTTGATGTTTTAAGTCAAGCAGGATCAGAGAAATCAAACTAAGAAATATGTTAATATCATACGGTGCCATAGAAGAGTATTTGTCCCATTATACTTTTCACTGTTTCTGTAGCTCTTTAAATTTAACCAAATATTTGTCAGTTGAGGGGGACGTGGTGGTGCAGCGGGTTGGACCGGGTCCCGTGGGTCGGGGGTTCGAGTCCTGCTTGGGGTGTCTTGCAGTGGACTGGCGTCCCGTCCTGGGCGTGTCCCCTCCCCCTCCAGCCTTGTGCCCTGTGTTGCCGGGTTAGGCTCCGGCTCCCCGTAACCCCGTATGGGATAAGCGGTTTCAGATGATGTGCGCGTGTGTATTTGTCAGTTACAGTGAAATAGAGCACGGTATCTACACCCTCCTTTCTCCAACTACAAGTCGATGAACAGTTCTTGCCTATGCTTCACAGCAAGTAACATACAACTTACACTGTTTTTTAAACTTTTCTTAAAATTATGCTTGTATTTGGTATTAGTGAATTTCATGCGATATGTGGGTCAAAGAAGGAAGAGAAGAGCCGCAGGCAAGCAGTAGTACTATAGTCAAGCTCTGGACCAGGGTTCTATACTGGGCTTTCTTACTGGCACCGTTGTAAGCACTCCTGCCAGAGGAATGTGAACGCTCAGGTTCATGCACCAGCCATCCAGGCTCACCAGAGCAAGAGACTGTCTGCAATCTGCTCAGTGCAAAACAGAAACAGATGGTTGACGTTGACATTGATCCTTTTAGCAGATGCTTCTCACCACAGTGCCATAGAACTCAGAGTAAACAGAAGTGCCGTTCACCAACAGAGATACAATTTTAAAAGTACATTCACCAGGTCAAATAGAGTTTTTGCCAGCAAACGTTACGCTGATAGCTGCATTTAGAATTGATGATGTGCCCCTCATCCGGTCGTTGTCACATTAAACTGTCAAAGGTTTGCAGGAACAAACCAACTTTCCTCCCAATAACGTTTGCAAGTCGACAACCAACCGTACGTGAATAGAATGAGATAAAAAGAAATGACACCAGTATTGTTCTTATGTCGTTTCCATTGACCATTAGTCAACCTAATTAAAGGGGGAATCAGAGTCAGCGGTTGGAACACAACGTGGCCCGATTTGAAGAAGGCCTGTCCAGTGCAACTTTCAGTTAATGATGCCTATCAATCTGGAGAGGATTACTCAAGCATTTATTCAAAAATACACAAGTTTTAAACAGTAGTGAATGTACCTGGAACTGGAGGTCCGGCCAAAAATATCTAAATAAAATAATGTCAGTGTTAAAGTCCGTCCGAACCGCTCGCCCCACGGGGAGCCAGAGCCTAACCTGGCAACACAGGGCGTAAGGCCGGAGGGGGAGGGGACACACCCAGGACGGGACGCCAGTCCATCGCAGGGCACCCCCAGCGGGACTCGAACCCCAGACCCACCGAAGAGCAGGACCCGGACCAACCCACAACGCCACCGCACCCCCATCAGTGTCAGAGTAACTCGTGTAAAAAAAGAACTTGGACTTTTGAAATAGGATTTTGTTGTACATGATTCCCCAGATAATGTAACTGATGGCAGAGCAGGATGTGCAGCCGCCTCGCAGCACCTGGGTTGTTTGGGTGGAGGTTAAAATGAAGTGTAGTCGCTGGAGTTTGCATGTTCTCATTAGGTACGTGTGGGTTTTTTCTGGGTGCTCCAGTTTCCTCTCTCAGTCCAAAAACATGTGTTTCGGGTTAATCAGTGACTCCAAATTGCCCAATGGTGAGTGTATATGTGTAGCTACCATGTGATAGACTGGGTGTACTCTGATTGGCCTTATACTTGTAGGATAGGCTCCAGACTACCACGACTCTGACCTGCACAAGCGGTAAGAGTGAGTGTCACTGACTGTAGTTCTGTGGAATACTGAACTTTGTCTAAACTCAGTTATAAAACTGCAGGAGATTACTGGCAGGCTATTATGAGTCAAACCTTGTTCCAGCAGCAATATACTGTTTAACACAATCATGGACTGTTGACACAAAACATTGAATTGTTTCAAATTTGACATATTCCTGAATAGCTGACAAAATTAAAAGGAAACTGACTGAACATAAATGAAATTATGTTCATATTAATAAATTTTTGTTCAGTTTCAGCCAACCTCAGGAAACACCATGATTAAACAAAAACTGAAGCATAAGCTGGAGCAGCTGGTAGTGTAGTGGGTAGAGCTGCTGTCTTTAGACACAAAGGTTGTAGCTTCAATTCCTGCCTCCAGCTGTAGTACCACTCGTTAAGAGATTTACCCTAAAATTGCCCCAGTGAAATTATGCAGCAGTATACATGGGTAAATAAATGCCTGAAGCTGTCTTAAAGATTTTTCACATCAGATTTCGCACACATCGTCTAAAAGCAGATGTCCCAAGCAGGGTCGGGGCGAACCAGAGCCCAACCCGGCAACACAGGGCGCACCCGGGACGGGGCATCAGTCCATCACAAGGCACCCCGAGCAGGACTCAAACCCCAGCCCCACCATACAACGGGCCCTGGCCAAACCCGCTGCGCCACCCACATCAGATTTCAACATTCATTAAAACATGATGATGTTTTAAGGAGATAACCTTGTAGGGTTTCAAAAACTCTTTAGATGAAAATGCCAATACATTTTATCCAACCTAAGACACACTACTGGCCCAGAGAGTTCTCTTATACTTGAGAACAGTTAGCCCTGCCCGAAGTTCTGTGCAAAATGCCTAGTATGCCTGTTTACAGCAACCATTTTTGTATTGCATTACTAATTTCCTTTCATGTTTTCTGAGAACAGTTACACAATTTTCTCCTCAAATATGTAAAGAGAGGGATTTTTTTTTTTTTACCAATCCCATCCATTCTTCTGCACATAAAGACTGATTGAAGAGTCAAAAGTGTGGTTAAGGAGATGGTATATGCAATGAATTCCATTCCTGAGTACTGACCATACATACCATTTCTGAACAGTATGTAACCTGTGTTTGTAGCTCGAAATACACCTTAACATATGGCTTTAACAATGAAGCACTTATAATAGCCACGAATTGTTGTAGTTGGTCTTTGATACTCTGTAACTAAGATGCTTTGTGGTGACCCCCTTAGGTTCTGTTTGTCTGATTATGTTTTATATTCATACCAGCAATATACTTCAAAATACACACTGAAAGTCTTACACTGTACAAAAGATTGAAATATTTCTTAATTCTGAATGTATGTATACTATTTTAAAATACATTTGCTAAAATGAAAGATTTCCACGGAGATACACACACATCACCTGAAACCGCTTGTCCAATACGGGGTTGCGGGGAGCCAGAGCCTAACCCAGCAATGGAGGGCGAAAGGCTGGAGGGGGATGGGACACACCCAGGACAGGACGCCAGTCCATCACAAGGCACCCCAAGTGGGACTCGAACCCCAGACCCACCGGAAAGCAGGACCCGGTCCAACCCACTGCACCAGCGTACCCCCCCCCCCCCCCCCCCAAGGAGATACTAGATTCATAAAATTCCCCCCCACAGAAAGGATGCCATAACTTCCAATGGAGAAAAACACAAAAATACAAGTTTTTCGTGCGCTCAACTTCCAAGACCAAAATATGCAATGAATTGGGAAGATGTGATAGATTTTAAGTTTTCTCAGACATATTTTTCTACAAGCAATTTTTTTTTTTTTTAGCATTTTTAACTTCTATCTTTTCAGCTTGACTGGAACACTGACAATCTATTCCCTGACATACCATAACAATGTAACACAAACTCTCGTGTTTTCCCCAGTGCGTATTTGATTTCCAACACAATTCACAATATTAATGTGAGAAAAAATGAGACAGTCCAGCCAAAAATCCCTTTCCTCATTTGGACAGCAACAAAGTCGGTCTCTTTCCCATTCTTTCATTATTTGATTTACAAGGGCACTCATTTTGCGTAAATGGTTTAAATTTGCAAAACCTGCTCGCTTACCACATGCTTGTGCAAAATACCCGGGATGCCCATTTACCGCAGCTATTTTTGTATAATTTTGAGAAGTTCGTTGTCTTGACATTCGCATGAAACTGGAAATGTTCACAAGAACAATTGTCTGCAGTACTCTGTATGCAAACGATCGGACAACTTTTACGACTTCAACATTTTGAAAGACAAGATCACCCACGGACATTCTGAGAAGAAAGGCTCACTATACTTTCTAAAGACAGGATATTCTCTAGCATACCCCAAAACCAGCAGAATACCAGATGTGGATTCCAGGCGTGGAGCTCAGTACTTCATGCAGACGGCTGAAAAGCCACATAAAATCTAACACCCATCAACTACCATTCATCCATTCTCTCCAGATATGCATGTCTGCAGACCTCACAAAGTCTAACAAGGAGTGCGACATAGCAAGCAGTTATGAAATTTCCAGTGTGCGCATTCATGTATGGAGCATAGAGAAAAGTATGGAGGAAGTTCCAACTGAAATGTCCCACCTAATCACATACCTACATACACATCTCTGGAAAGAAATGATAAAGCAGTGTCTTCTACCATCAAACAAAGCTACATCCAAAATAACACAAACACAACACACCCAAAAGGGACTTACCCAGCGAAGCAGGACGAAACGAAAAGAAATGAGAGTTCAAGAACAACCAGCTAATCATCCGCCACAGATCCGCAGGCTCCTGCCAAACATGACGCAAAGCACCTTGGATTCATCTGGCAGAAACACATGTACAGCCTTCACTGCATGCAGGGCCAGCCGTGAGAAACAATGCTGAAGCAGACGAGGAAAAAGTAACACCCCCACAGTACTTTTTCCTACACACTGCCCTCACAGCTGGTAATCGCATATGCATATGATGTGTCGTTGCTATGACTATAGATTTTTTTGCAGGAGAAACATGTAATAAGTTATAAAAAGCAATGCCTGCAGCACTTAAATTACTCCACAAGTTTCCACCCAACTTACAGTGAAATCATACAATTATTTTCAAGAACCTGAAATATGCAACATGCTGATAGTGATCAAGAATGAAATTACTTCTTTTGCTCAGAATATAAAATGTCAAAGTAAAAACAGTGCCAAAAATGCATGTTCCTGTCTACTAACGAATTATTTGTAAACTTAAAAATACATAGTTCTGATTAGATTAATGGTTTATTTTCCAAGAAACAGAAATCACTTGATATACTGGATTTTATTCAAAGGATTAGAATTGTCACAATTATTCACAAAGTATTCAAAAACCAGTGGTACAATGATGCATGTCCATAACTTTAATTTTCTTCAATGGAAATAGTTTTCAAGAATGTATTTCTGAGAGCCTGACATTTTCATGACAGAGGGCTCATAATGAGCTTGCATTTGTCTCACAGCACTTACAAGAACAGTTAGCAATGGTACCACTCATCCTTTCAGATTTTTTGCAACACACATTTGCCATCATCATTAAAAAAAGATACCATGTTGGTGTATAGATCTTTGTACACAAGAAATTTGGAATGGAAATAAAGATGTTACATATTATGTATGACTAAAAAGGGAAAGCAGAGGGGGTAACTGCTAGCTAAATCAGTTATTTACCTGTTAACATAACTATCCTGAACAAAATTCTAAAACTCACCTTATGGCAATAAACAACACTTAACACACATTTCCCAAGCCATTGCTGCTTGTTAGAAATAAGTGTTTTCTGATGATCCAAAAATTCTTCCAATCAATCACAGCTACATTGTTTAGCTTGGAAGAGCTCAGTCTACAGCCTCAAGAGGTTAGGAAAGCCACAGAAACAATCTGAAGTGACTGGAGATGAAGCATTCAACGGTTGAACTCCAGCAAAAACAGTTTTTAATTTACTTTTCATCTGTTCCAGTTTTCTTGGCTTACACCTTGCCAAACCAGACAAGACCCAGAATCACACAGCAATTCGGCAGAACTGTCCCTGAGTTTTTCCTCATACACACCAAACTCATTACAGTCTTCTTGCTTGTGTATTCACATTGTTGCATCTGAAGCCATATTACCCGTCAATGCACAGCACTGTTCAAAATGTCTAATATGGATTCAAAAGAAACTACATAAAACTGAACAGTTAACAGGCCTAGTTTTACATTGTGCCTTTTTGAAATAATAAAAATGTCAGCCATTTAACACCCTTCAAGCCTGCTGTAGAACAGCATCATATAACATTGCTCGTGAGCCTGCAAAACATCCCAAGACTTGCATATAAACAAATGTATTTTAAACAATAATTACACATCTAACACCTACTAAAGTTGAATGTATAAGTTTAAAGTAGCATTAAACTATATGACTAGATTATCTTAAATATACACTTTAATTTATCTGACGCTTTTCTCCAAAGCAACTTGCATCATTATGCTACCTTCAATTATTTACCCATTTATACAGCTGGGTAATTTTCAGTGGAGTAATTATAGGGAAGTAACTTGCTCAAGGGTACTGTAGCAGAAGGTGAGATGTGAACCTGTAACCTTCAAAACTGAAGGCAACTAACCAGCAGCTCTAACCACTATGCTATCAGGTGTCCCAGAAAGATTTCAAGTCACTGTTCTCATCTACTTACACACATATGCAACAAAAGCTGCTGTGGTTCCAGTGTAATTATTACTGCCTGTCAGACCCTTAGGTAAGAGTTTAGGGAGGACAGGGAGGGTTTACATATCAGCTCTGTCAGCATCTTCTAATACATAATTAACTACAGGGAATGAGTGACAACAAAAACAAACTCCTGGAGGACATGTATTGTCTTAATGAAAAGGAATGGTAGGCTCTGTGCCAGCTCTCAGATCAGAAGGGGGAAAGGTTGGGCACTTTGATGTTGATGTCGCCAATGTTTATGTTTCGTGGTATCTCAGGAAGGTTCATGTTCTTCACTGCAGACACTGCCCGTGCCGGGGCCGCAGACAAGCCACCCTGGTAAATGACAGACAAATGGCTAATTTCAGTGCAAAGTGCTGAACTCAACGGTTTTGCTAGAACATGGAATAAACTAGACTTACATCCTGGATATAAAAACAAACTGGGTGCCAAGATGTCTGCTGACTGCACACCTATTAGCTATGATGACCCCGTTCTTTTTACTAAGGGTTCTATTTAGCATTCTACATGCTTTAAGCTCTTTAGACCAAAGAATCTGATAAATCCCACTTAACTCAGTATGTTTGCATGCAGTCTGTCTTCCAATAAGACTTCCTCTAAGCTCTAGCTCACAGGTAAGAAGTACAAAAGGCATGTAGACATAATATAATTTTAAAAAGTCATTATTAGGATGTACTATAACATTCCTTTTCCATAAATCTATTACTTGCAGGATGAACATAAAATGTCTCTCTGTAGTTTCTTACATTGATCTTTCCATCACTACTTTTGAACTGGCAAGCAAAAACTTGTCCAGTTGAAAGATGGGTAAGTGTCTCAGTACTCATGCAGAAAAAACTTCTTAAAAACTGAAATTCACCTCTGATTTCTCCATGCGGTTCTGAAGCTCCACCTGAGCAACAATCTCATTCATGTTGGTCTCCAGCACCATCCCACCCATCACAACCTCCTGAAGAATGTAATGAACCTGAGAGATGAAATGAAACTGTATATGAGCTATTATTTCTGCTTATACTTTACATAATATTTGTACAAAAAGAGCCAGCTATTATACAGTTAAACAACATTTAAAATTTTATCTGAAATGTGGAAAACACTCCCCTGTTAAGTTAGTTTACAACTATTACAAGTCAGTTCCATTGGATTGATGAATCAGTCACCAATGGATGACATTGTGCTCCAAAAATAAGATCAACTTAATAAAAATAACTTGATACATATAACCAACAAATTCTGTTCCAGTTCTAATGAGATACTGAAGTTGCTGTGTATTCATTTATTCTTCATCTATGGAAATATCCAAATGTTTACCCTCTGCAGTTGAAGCCAGACATTTTGCATGTGACCCTGCTACATTTAATCTAACTGAGGCTTGTACATCAAAAAAATACAGCAGATGTGGAGAGACTGGTTAAAAAAAAAAACATGCAATTAAAGAACAATTAAACAGATTTAACATTGTTTAAAAGCCTCTGAACAAAGGTCATACATGCCAAGATTGATTTTACCTTATCCATGTGAAATATGAGGTCTAGCTCACATACATTTTCAAAACATTTATCCAGGGTTTCCACAAAGACCTGTTAAAAGTAAATAGTGCAATAAAGTCACTTTAAAGTGCAGAACTGTGCTTTATTTAAGTTCAGATTTATTTTCAACATTAAATTTTCCATACAATTTTATATTTTAATGACAAAAAAAACATTTTAAAATTTTTTATTTTAATATAAAGTAAGAACATTTGTCTTTGTTTCAGTAACATTATAATATGTAACGATTCCTTGGAACATTTTATCTGAGTAAAAGTGCAATATGCCTTCTTTTAACTGTGGTAATAGCCAATTACAATGTTCCACCAGATTTTTTGAAGAATCACTTTAACTGAAGTGAAACAAAGCTAGTCCGAATATTAAGTAATACTGCAATAATAGGGTGCCTCATCACCAGATTTCTTCCTCCACCTAGTGTTAGGAAATGAACATAGCAAAAGCTTTCATTTACATTCTGACAGGCAAGGCAGGTTAACCAATTAATATGGAAAAAGTATTGGTTTGAAAAAGTAGTAGACTGCAAATTGCATCAGAAAAGTAGTGCCAATAAGAACAAAATAAACTGCAATTCCTACTACAGATAAATTGAAATATGTAGAACAGTCATAAAAATGTAGATTGTGCTTACCTGTATCAGATCTAGAATCCCAAGCTCACTTTCCGAAGAATCAACACAGAATACAAAGTAAAGTGTTGCATAGTGCCTGTAGATCAGTTTGTAGTCTGAGCCACCAATTAAACTGCATGGGGGGGGTTAAATTTTGTGAGAGGCAGCAAAAACTTTGGTAAATGTACTAAGCAGAGCTTAATATGACTGCAGAAATTCAACATGGCTTCAAAAACATTGCAAAATTCAATCTTTATCTTGGACTTTCACAATGATTCTTCTGCTGGGTGAGCAGGGCTGAGTGGGCTAAAGCATCCCTCCTAAAACCCAGACATTAGATGTTTGCAAGCTGCTGGTTTCATGAATCAGTACTTCTCCTATGGTACTATGTAAAGAAACCATAGAATCTCAGCACCTTGGCTTTGGGGAACTCTAGACAGCAGTTGTACTTGTAAATCAGGCTCCCATTTTTTTTAAATAACGGTAAGTAAATTATTCCCATAACCATGCTTTATTTTTATGACATTAGGTCAGGTACAAGAAGAAGTACAGTTCTTGTTCCACACCTTGGACAAAACATCACCTAGAACCCAGAACCCATATTTATGCCTGATGAAGTTCACTGGAAATAACAGGAAATTGCTAAATTATATAATGGCTATATTTAATGGAACCAAACAACCAAAATATGCAACATAATAATACAGATAGACCAGCTTTTTAATATTTCTCTTTTCTGCATTACAACATAAATTGTGATTATTCTGCTCTACTACAAAGACATTATTTGTAAGGCAAATCTATATTGCTTAGGCCTACACATTTATTTAATAAATACCTTCCACCTTCCAAGAAGTTGCAGACATTATCATCCCTCTTTGACACAAGATGAAAGGTTTCCCTTATGATTTGCTGTTGCATATCTTCTGCCTGGAAATAAATGACTTCACTTCAAACTTAAAGAAATTAAAAAATATTTCAACCTGAATTCTACAAGAAGCTAATTAGGCTAAAGTACTAGCAGCAGCACCAACAGCATTATTCAGGCCAAGGGCACTTGACTTGTAAACTTGCTGAATGTTAATGTGATGAAAATGACAAAAATCACACAATAATTTCATACCTCCTATAAGATCAAATAAAAAAAATAGCTAAGGCGAAAATTCCGTCAACGCAATTCTCTGTCTGTGTAAACCAGGAGCAGGCAGCTGAGCTAAACAAACACAAGAGTAAACGACTTACGAAATACTGGTAAAACCTGATGAGCCGCGGTTTTCCGTGGTTGTTGAAAATTAAAATGGCTTTTATCATCTTTGTCTTACTCTTATTCGATAATAAGATTTAAAAAGCGGGGAAAAAAAGCTCTTTTGAGCTAAACCCTGTGCGTTCAATGACTGTGTGTAACCTCTATGTCGGCTCGACTGGAAACACGGACCTCCGGAACCGAAAGAAAGCTCTCGCTATTGTTTCGAAAATATATCAAGATTTAAAACGTTTCAATGCTTCACATTCTGAGGAAAAAAAATCACATACACGAGCGTCTGTTGTATACATTTTTGCACTTATTTTTGGGGCTCTTTTTCGTGGTTCTCAGTGTATAGCTTTGTTTCCATTTTTTAAATTGCATTTTCAGATCCAACCATACATAATTGAAATCCAACAGCTAACAGAAGAAATTTGACAAGCAACAGAAAAAACACACATCTAGGTACTTATTTATTTGTGACTGCTTACTAAAAAGGTTGGTGATCCATTCTGATCCGTAGAAAAAAAAGGGGGAAAAAAGTGTTCACTGTATCAGAACGTTACCGTATGACTCTGCCGTCGCTTTTTATTGTTATGTGTTTCTATAATTTCCATCCATTTTAACTAACTCCTGTGGCAAGTGGGGGTTACAGTGAATTCATTGATTTAAGCCGGGAAACCTAGGAGAGCATACGTTACAATGTACAGTACTAGTCGAACGCTCTCACACAGAGAGAGAGAGAGAGAGAGAGAGAGAGAGAGAGAGAGCTTGACCATTCGAATCCACCTTGGGGTGCCTTGTGATGGACTGGCGTCCCGTCCTGGGTGTGTCTCCCCCCTCCAGCCTTACGCCCTGTGTTGCAGGGTTAGAGTTAGCAACAAGCGGTTCCGGCCAATGCGTGTGTGATTTCAGAAGCATTAAGTATACATGTCAAACACATAAAAACTGGCAAACCACAAAGACCAAACTCAGCAGGCTGACAGATGCAGACCCATGACCATATAAACACGCTGCGCCGTGGACTGTATTACACAGAGAGGTGCAATAATATCGTGCTTCTAACTCAGTTTAAATTTTGAAGCCAGAGTTATAAACAAAATACTTAACTAAAAGTATACACACGGAACGACGTAACTAAAAGCAACAATACAAGCACAGAAGCCGCGTAAGCAACAACAATAAGTGTACGGTGTGGTTCGGCTCGTCTGGGTAGTAAGTCTTAGTAAGTGTTAGTGTGAAAACACGCTAAGCTCTGTACGGACTATAATTTATAAATAAACACTCCGTCTGTTTTCGGTCTGTTTGTAAAACAATAAACAATTGGAAGCTATTTTTAAAAAGGCGAGCGCGGTTTAAAAGTTCGAATGATGAGCATTTGTTTAAACGCGCGAACCGAACGGCTTCGTTCCGACTGAGCTTTTCTTCCCGCTCGATCGATGCTAATTTGTTTGTTAAGATACTTTCTTTGCTAATAAAATGCAGACGAACCTACTCAAGAATTCCACGAGCGAAACAGTGAAAATACTGAGCTTCCTGTAACTTCTCATGGGACAGATTATTGAAAGTCTCTTATGAGAGGAGTCTCAATATCGTGTTTCATACTCCACCAATGAAATATGAGAAATTAAACGTAATTTCTGTCTGCAAAGTATAAAAGAATAAAGAAAAAAAATAATTCTCTAAAGCTCATGAGTTTAAAAAACCCCAACAATTTCTTGCAATGCTTCAGCTTCTAGATGGTATCGTAATTCTGTTGTTTCTATAAAAATTATTAGAAATTATGTGCGAAAGGCAACTGCTGCTGTGTTATTACACTTATATATTATACACTACTTATTGTTTACTTCTGGAACTTTCATAAAATACAAGCTGGACCCAAATTACAAAAAGCTGTCTTAGGGGCTGGAGTCATGTCGGTAATAACAGTAAATTGCAGCTTGTATTTGCCAGTTGAGGAACAAAACTAACCGGGGGGGTTATTCAGTTATGCAGATGATCTGTGAAGCAGTAAAATCTACAATGAGTATAACCATAGTATTTGTAGACCTTTCGTCTAAAAAAAAAAAAAATCACAATTTTTATTTTTGTTGGGGCGTGACTTCCCAGAAATAGTGTTTCTTGTAGAACTGGAGCAGTGGAGGCGAAAAAAGGGGGACCTTCTTCCAGGAATGTGATAAATTCTCCTGTGACCTGTGCAACACTCCCACATGATTCCAACATATGCTTCCGATTTTCCAACTAAGTACTCGCTCTCATGTCGGTGGGATGTGTTTATCATGTTGCAGTACGAAACTTGGGAAACACTTGGATGAGGGTTATTGTAGGAGCCGCACCAGTTTCGAACGGTAAGCGCTGCCATGATGATTTCTAAGGAGGACAGTGAGTGAGTGAACGTAAAACGGCATTTTTTGTGTACTCTCGAGAGACCTAAGAATGAATGAATGATTTCTGGAAGTGAATATGGAAGCTAAAAAAAAAAGAGACATTTGCTCTGAAATCATAAATAAATAATTTTTTTTTTTTTTTTTTTTTAAAAAACGAACTTTTTCACATGATCTTATCTGACTTTTAATGAGGTTTTCCCCTTACTTTATTGGTCTGTGGGGGCACTTTCCATTATCTATTCCCATTGTTCTGCTAAGGGAAGCGTTTGCTTGTGTGATATACTATATTTATACATAGTGTGTGCCAACCAAGCTAAAGAAGTTAGAACGGTAAGTACCCTGACACACTGTAAGACTGTAAAAGCGCGTGGAAGAGCCAGGGCTCCTTTCTCTCGAGCTCTTCCGCAGCACCAGTGTGACGATGTCGCGAGGAGCGCGCCGCGTGTCAAAGACTGCGGCGCGCGCCGCGGTCACGGCCGCCGTCCTCGCGCTTCTCCTCGCCGCCATTGCCGTAATCGCTGTGCACCAAGGAAAGTGGAAGCGGGACCCACCTGAGGGGCGTCCCGTCGTCGTCACCGCGGTCCTGTCTGAGGCGCCGCCGAACATGAGGCTGCCCAAGAGCCTGATCCCGGACAGGTACAGAGTTTACCTTCAGGTTCACCTGGACAGCAAGGCGAGCAACGTGACGAGGGAAACGTTCACTTTCAGCGGAAACTCCACTGTGAAATTCAAGTGCACGGAGGCCACGGCATGGATCTACATCCACTGCAAAGATCTCAATGTAACTTTCCTGCGTGCGATGGATGAGAAGCAGTCGACCGTAGAGGTGAAAAATGTCACAGTGAAAAAAGATGAGAGCAATTTTTTAGAAATTGAACTTAGAGACACACTGAGAGCTAATGAGACCTATTACCTTATTACTGCTTTTAGTGGGCCGCTGGTTCATGACTCAGCTGGTCTTTACATTATTGAATACAGAGAAAATGAGGGCAGTCAAAGGTAAGTTTTATTTCTTACCTCTTGTCTTTGTATTACATGTCATGTGTCTCTCATCATATTTCGTAAATCAGCCCCTCCGAAACATTATCAAACCTCAGTTATGCTTGACTTTTACTCACTACATAAACTTGTACAGAGCAGCACAGGCTCCAAAGACCATTGTGTTTCTTCTGTTCTGGACCAGGGTAAAAATGGTTTGCCTTAAATCATGAATTACAAGAAGCTGAGAAGAATAAACATGGTAATGTCACACCGAAAAGGAATGACCAGTACATTTCTATTAATGCTTAAGCGATGGACCAGACAAAGCACCGCATCCTCAGCAAACACAATAATAATAAATACATTGCACTCATGGCGAACAGCTGTTTCAGTTCAGTTAAGCTTCAGAAACTATTTATTTCGCTAAATATGCGTACCAGTAGGCTCCATTGAAATAAATGTTGTTTTCAAACTTGCCTCGGTTACTTGTGCTTATAAAAACAAAAATGAAAACCTGCATGAGCCATATAGATTTTAAGTGTTATTTTAATATGTTGAGAAAGTGGTAACATTAAACAGCGGTGCAATGAGGGCTGGGTGGGACGGTGGCTCAGCGGAGGCATTGACGTCCACAGCTCCAGGGATGTGGTTTTGAACCTGGGCCCTGCCGTGCCTGTGTAGCGTGTTCTCCTCATGTTTGTGTGGATTTCCTCTAGGTACCCTGGTTTCCCCCAACAACATAAAGACACGGAGAATTTGGAACTCTAAACTGCTTGTGCTGTGATTTGATTAAGCTTGGGTCCATGAGGGTTGCTTCCAGGAGGTTTTCCAGCTCTCCGTATAAGAGTTGGAAGTTAGACAAGAACTTAATTGATTCCATCAAGGCAAGATTAGTGAGATCCTTCCCTTTTTGACTAAAAAAAAAGAAAAGACTTCAGACTTTGACCTCGACAGCTAAGATGAAAAACAATGTATTCTTGTGTTTGCACTTCTCTTACTGAGAACAATTTGATCATGTTATATTGCATGGAAAATAAACTGCTGCCATAATCACACGTAGAATTTACTTATTACTGAAATGTATCTTGTACGTTTTTAATATTGTGGGTTGTTTAAATCCTCAGATGTTTATTGTAAATTTTCTTCAGATACCTTGCAACTAGCCATATGCAGCCTACAGATGCTCGAAAAGTATTTCCATGTTTTGATGAACCACATATGAAAGCTGTGTTTGAAGTCACCATAATCCACAGAAAGGATACTATAGCACTTACCAACGCAGCTCAGAAAGGTAGGAATATTAATTTTGTTATTCCTAAATATTTTTGGCATTTTGTCTCCATCTCATGACATTTTATTTCTCTTTTGCTACAAGTTATTGTTAAATATTGTATTTATGTAAACAACTCTTATTTCACCTTAATCTTGGACAATCAAAAGTATAAGAAGATTATTTGACTCACAGTTGTACTGTAGCCCAGTATTTTTCAGCAGAATGACATCAGTTTCAGAAGGTAACATTAAATGTCCAGAAGCATAAGTGAGAAGAGTACAAAATGTTAGACCTTGTGTTGCTATGAACTATTTGGAATTATTTATGAAAGTGGAAGTCAATGTTGATTGTTTCATAGACCAAAAATTACCTTGATAATAAATGAATGCTACAGCTTCAGCACAAACAAAAATTGACTATGAACACAATTACTGATGAATGAGAAAACATCCTTAGAGGTGGATAACAGATGTAGCCTAACACAGAACAAATATGAAACATTTACTAACAACTACTGAACAAGTGCTCATTTCCTGGTTATCTTGTGTTTACTGTCCAAACTAGTCATTTCAGTAATATCAATTGCAATGTCTACAGCTCAAGCGGAAATTAACATTGAAGATGAAGCATGGTTAATCACTGAGTTTTTTCCAACTCAGCATATGTCAACATATCTCTTAGCCTTTACAGTCTTTAATTATGAAGCCAAAATGACTGACTATGGGAGATATGTAATTAAGGTAGGTTATCTTACTGTACATTTGGCATATAATACTCAATACCAATTTAAAATACACATACACACTGGCTGAAGCCACTTGTCCCAAGAGGGGTCACGGCGAGCTGGAGCCTAACCCAGCAACACAGTGCGCAGAGCTGGAGGGGGAGGGGACACACCCAGAATGGGATGCCAGCCCATCACAAGGCACCCCAAGCAGGACTTGCCCACTCTTCTGCAGTTATTCCCAAAAATGTAGGGTGCGATTGGGTTTCTCTTCTTTCACTCTTGTCTCCAGTTCATCTTGTTTAAGTGTGGAATTAGGCACTTGGCCCAGGTGCATTCAGACTTTCGACTGGTATTGTAATTTACACCCACACATCCACATTACCCCCATATTCTTCTGCAGTCCTCTGAACAGTTGCAAAGTGCCAAATTTCTGGCTGTCTCACCTCCCCCTGTCCAAAGAGGTCAGAATCAGTCTTCACCTTTTGCAGTACCACCCTCCAGATATATCTAGCATAAGTCTTGTGTTTCCGTCACCTTTTTAACTGTCTGATTTTTTGCAGACATGGGGCCCACCTGAAGCTATTGTGGCTGGGCATGCAGATTATGCACATAGAATTTCTGGACAAATCCTCAAATTCTTTGAAGATCATTATGATATGAAGTATCCATTGCCTAAACTTGGTCAGTCTTTTTGTTTAGGGTAATATTTCATTGTGGTTTGCTCAGTAATTTGTGATATATACATATATATATATATTAAATATGTTTCCATTCGGGGTAATTTAGCGACGTTGAAATACCTGCAAGGGCATTTTAGAGTAATTGTTGCAGTACTTTGAAATGGGAATTTTCAAAACTGCTTTCCTGTTTTGCTTTTTTTAAGACCAAGTTGCTGTGGCAAAATTAGCAGGCAATGCTATGGAGAATTGGGGTTTGGTAATGTACAACAAAAAAGCAATTCTATATGAAGAGGGTGTTTCTACTACAACAGAAAAAGAGAACATTGCTGCAGTAATTGCTCATGAACTAGCCCATCAGGTAAAAGTGCACAGTGTGCACCTGTATTGACTGCAGTTCCAAGTATATATCTTTTTGTTCTTTTTAAAAACAAAATAATCACATCTCTGTTGTTACCTTGCATGTAAGATTTACACTATACAATTGTTTTCAAATAAATATGCTAGTCATAAGATCAAATAATTAAAGGTTCCAAAAGAAAACACCTTAAAATCTATACATTTAAATTCTGTGCTCCATATTTGTGTCACATGTTAGTACATCAACCAAGCTCCAATCTCAAACATCTAACAATAAATAGTAATTCAAAAGAACACATGAAAAGCACTTTTGAATACAATTATATATTATATGAATTTCAGATAATTTTTCTTGAAGTTATAGAGACATCCTGTTCTAAATGCTGTAGTTCAACTGTTTTTGAAACAGCATATGTCTGAAGATTGTGAATACTGTAACTATTGCAGTTTAAGTCCTGATGTAACTATCATAATAATCTTTTTGTTATAATATTCAAAACAGTGGTTTGGAAACCTTGTCACAATGAAATGGTGGAATGATTTGTGGCTCAATGAGGCATTTGCAACATATTACTCATACCTTGGAGTGGATGGAGTGGAGCCAGCCTGGAATTTTGTATGTTTTTCTTCTGTCTTCACATGGCTATATATACATACATACATACATACATTCATAGAGAGCATTCAGAAAGAATTAAGACCCCTTCTCTTTTTCACATTTTTAAATAAATAAATTTTTGCAAATTTATTAAAAATTTTAAAAACTGAAATATCAGACTGACATTAAGTGTTCAGACCCTTTGCTGTGACACTTGAAATGTACACACACACAGTGTCTACAACCACTTGTCCCGAGGCGAACCAGAACCTAACCCAGCAATATGGGGTGCAGGGCTAGAGGCGGAGGGGACACACCCAGGACGGGATGACAGTTTGGTGCAGGGCACCCCAACTAGGGCTCGAACCCCAGATCCACCAGAGGGCAGGACCCAGCTAAGTCTGCTGTGCCACTGCCCCCCCCACTTGAAACCTGGCTAAGGTGCATCCCATTTCTACTGATCATCTTTGATCAAAAATTTCTAAAATCCTGTTTTTGTTTTATCATGATGGGGTATTCAGTGTAGATTGTTCAGGGAAAAATTAATGTAAATGATTTTAGCATAAAGGGAGGTGTGGTGGCGCAGTGGGTTGGACCAGGTCCTGCTCTCCGGTGGGTCTGGGGTTTGAATCCCGCTTGGGGTGCCTTGCGACGGACTGGCATCCCGTCCTGGGTGTGTCCCCTCCTCCTCCAGCCCTCCGCCCTGTGTTGCCAGGTTAGGCTCCGGTTCCCTGGGACCCCGTATGGGACAAGCGGTTCAGAAAGAGTGTGTGTGTGTGTGTGTGTGTGTGTGTGTGTGTGTGTGTGTGTGTGATTTTAGCATAAGACTGCAACATAAAAAAATGTGACAAAAATAAAGAGGTCTGAACACTTTCTGAATGCACTGTGTACACACACTCATACACACATATATAGAAAAAATACTTTTTTGTTACTGTAAACATGTGTTTGTTCTTTTCAGAAAGATTTAATAATTAGTAACGAAGTTCAGTATATGCTACAGTTTGAGTCTCTGGACAGTTCTCGTCCCATAATCAAAGAAGAAGATGAAGTGCAAAGCCCAGAAGATATCGCTGAACAATTTGACATCATCACTTACAAAAAGGTTCTTCTTTCACACTCATAATGTACCCAATACATAGATATGCAGGTTTTACAGTAATACATGCATTGTTGGGGCAAAAGGCTTACAAAACTGCTCACTATGTTTTTCAGGGAGCATCAATACTGAACATGCTGTCAGATTATTTATCAGAGTCAGTCTTTGAAAATGGCCTGAAGGTGAGCAGAAGTTTTACTTTATTAAATGTTAAGAAAGTTATATTCAATTTTATTCTTTGCTCAACTCTTTAATTTACTTTAGATGACAATTACCAATTATTTATAATTGTAAGCATATGCTTTAATAGGAAAATACAAATATTTCAGTGAAACTGCACAATTTTGTGTAGAATATTATGAAATTGCTACAGTAATATTTGATATGGTTATCATATATATTATTCCTTATTAGAATGTGGATACTGAATTTGCATGTGTGTAAATGTATGTTTAAGTCATATTTAAAGGCTTTCAAGTATAAGAATGTAGACTCCAGGGACCTATGGGATCACTTACAGAAGGTATGTTAATTAAGTGCACTGTAAGTATCTTTAACCAACCAGTAACACTGAAGACACTCTAATTTGTTATGTGCTATTATGTACTATGTCATCTTTGTGTACTCAGGAAATTTTTGTGTAAAACTAAGAATTTTTTGTTACCCAGTTCAGATGAATATCTATAACATCACTGTTTCTGTTAACTGTATCTCTTCAGTGCTGATCAGTGTTGAAAAATAAAAGTTTTTTTTACTGAAATAAGTAAAGGATTATTTTTAACATGACTTTTAGGCAACAAATGACAGCAACAAAAATATACAAGTGGCAGAAATGATGGAGAGTTGGACTAAGCAAGAGGGCTATCCCGTAATAACCATTAACACCAGTTCTGGAGAAGTATCTCAAAGACATTTTCTTCTCAACCAATCTGCCGAACAAAAGTGAGTGTTTTTAAATATGAGTGAAACAATTCAGAGATACAATGGGATGCTCTTTTTGTGTGATGAGGGTAGGTTCTCTGCCTTGTCCCCTAACAATGAGTATAAAGGGAAACTTATTTTGAACAGATAAAAATTTACAATGTTAATTGTTTAGATTTTTTTCTTTACAATTTTGTTATGCTGACAATTACAATGGAAGTAAGTGCCCTCCCCCATTTTCATGTTACAGTCTTACGTGGCACGTTCCGATAAAAGTGATGAAGTCTGGTTTAAGGGAAGTAAAGCTGGACCTGCTGACTGTAAAAGGTCCAGGTAATGAATATTTTTATGTATCTGTTCCAGTAAAATATATGCAGATGTTTGCATATTACTGAACATTTATATTACTCATTGGCAAGGTGAGTGTATATACTGAATAATGTAAATTTTTAATAATTTTGTTGTGCATCACTGGTTCAGACTTTCATAAGAAAAATTCTAAAGTCAAACATATTTAACAAAGCAGGTGAATCTTAAGTACAATCTTAGGAATGTGAACTGTATCAGCATGCAGTATTCTCCCTTAACAGTTTCAAAGCCAACGTATAAATCCAGAGAAGAAGAATGGATCCTAGCCAATGTCAACAGTACTGGATATTACAGAGTTAACTACGATCTTGAGAACTGGAGAAGATTGGTAATGCAGCTTGAAACTCAGCACCAGGTAAATTTTGTGTACCGTATTTATTTCTGTCGTTCTTCATGTACAGCATATTCGCAAGATAGCCATCAAAAAGCTTCAGTTCAAGGCAACTTTGAAAGTAGCGGTGTTGAATTACCAGAGGGTAAATACATGTTAAAATGTGTGAAATACATAAAGACAGTTTGGTATCCACAGTGGGTTCACCAAAATGTAAATGGTATCATTCTTTTTACTGAAATTAACATTACTTATTTGTTTTCTATTTTATTTTCCTTACTTAGATACGGACAAATAAAAATGTTTTTTTCTGGTTTTTTTGTTAGTCTTTGTTTAATTACAGCATCATCGTGACCTACTATTTTTTCTTTGTACATTTAATTCTATTCGTCAGGAGATTCCAGTCATCAGCAGAGGGCAGCTGATTGATGATGCATTTAATCTTGCAGTGTAAGTTTGATATTATTTTATAGAAGATATAAATAAGGCAAGGAATTTTTGCATTGTTACTTCTATGGCATATATTAAACTTCAGCTAGTTGCTGCTGGAACACTGTCATGGCCCACTAGAAATTTACGGTGTTTTACAATGTAGCACAACAACACACACCAAATAGCAAAAATTGAAGTTGTAAAACCATTAATGGTGTGCACATGTTTCAAATGACTTTTACATTGTCAGATTAATTGTTATGTTTGTCTAATTAATGTTCTCTTTCATTTAGAGCCAGACAGATCAACTTCACTTTGGCACTGGACACAACCAAGTTCCTACGAAAGGAAACCGAATTCATTCCATGGAACTCTGCCATAAAATCATTTCAGTATTTGAAACACCTACTGGATTTTACTGAGGTGTCTAGCCCCATGAAGGTTGGTTTTATCAAGGAAAACTAGTCCAAACTTTACACTGACACAAGGTTTTTCAAGGCCTTCGGAAAATTCTGCAAGCATTTTTCCATAGTTTCAAAATATTGTTTGTGTGTTTGTATTGGTCTGTATGTACTTTAAAGCAACATTTTTAGAACCTTTATATAGGATGCCCACAAATGTTTGGTAATTCTTTGGTAATGTTTTGATTTTTATGAATTAATCATAACTTTGCAAAATTGTGGAATGCCAAAATACTTTGTTTTGCTACATCAGCATATTACTTTGTTTGTAACAGTGTTAATGACATCAGGAAAACATCTACTTGTATTCTAGGCATACATAAGGAAACTTGTCGCTCCACTTTATGACCATTTTGAAGCTTGCACTGTTAATTCAACAGTCCCAGACAGCCTGACTGCACAGTAAGCAACATGTCTACATTATGAGTTTCACTGCCTTCAAGCCAGGATGTTTATTACTGGAGGGTGTCACTGTCTTCTTGCTGTTTTTGCAGGTACAACCAGATTAATGCAGTCACCCTTGCCTGTAGCAATGACGTTACCAAGTGCCACAAGATGGCAACTGATGCCTTCAACAAATTGGAAAAGAACCCTGATTCAGAATGGTGAGCAGCAGCTTCTTTTATCCAGTTTGCTAGGTCTGTTGGAGAATTACTGGTAAAGGACACACACACACATTGTCTGAACCACTTGTCCCACATGGGGTCGCAGGGAGCCGGAACCTAACCTAGCAACACAGGGCAAAAGGCTGTAGGGGGAGGGGACACACCCAGGACAGCACACCAGTCCATCACAAGGCACCCCAAGCAGGACTCAAGCCCCAGACCCACTGGAGAGTAGGACCCGGTCCAACCCACTGCACCACCACACCCTCCGACACACGCACACTGACTGGAACTACTTGTCCCAACAAGCCGAAGCCTAACCCATCAACATAGGGCGTAAGGCTAGAGGGGGAGGAGACACACCCAGGACAGGACACCAGTCTGCCACAAGGCGCCACAAGGCACCCCAAGTGGGACTTGAACCCTCAACCCACCCAAGAGCAGGCAGAGGCCAAACCCACTCCACCACACCATCCATTGGGAAATGAGAATCATGAATATCTAACTCCAGATGTTTGTATAACCTGTGCTTGACACTTTACACTTTTGGAATCAGGTAGTTCACAAAATAGCATGAACTATGATCTAAGTAACTATGATTTATACAGTGGGTCCATGCGCAGCTGCTATACAGTAACTTACTTTTATACATATTCATTATTGTGATCTCAGTGAACTTCTTGTCTATTGTAGGATTCATCCAAACTTGAAAAGAAGAATCTACTGCACTGCCATAGCAGCAGGAGGAGAGAAGGAATGGGACTTTGCTTGGGAGATGTTTCAGAATACCAAAAGTATGACTGAAAAAAAAGATTTACTGTCAGCTCTGGCTTGCACTAAGCAAACCAGTCTTTTAAAAAGGTGAGGCTTAAAACTTCATCTGTACATGCATGATAATGTGCATAATGAATATTGCAGCAAAATTAGTACATACATTTTATTCCTGCCTTTAGGTACCTTGAATACTCCCTGGACCCAGACAAGATAAAGAAGTCTGATTTCTTTTCCATCATCCAATTCATTGCCACAAATGCTGATGGGCAGCAGTTAGCGTGGGACTTTATCCAATCCAAGTGGGAATACATTATCCAAACGTTAGTTCTCTAGTTTTTCTTTCCATTTGAAAAAGATACATTTCTAAGCTCTGACAAATTCTGTATGGAACAGAAATAGTTGTCTTGCAGTCTGTGTGACTATGGGTAAACGTAAGACGACAGTGTATTCCAGAGCTACTGTCAGAAAATGTTCTTAATTTCAAGGTGACGACCTGTAGCAAGTGTTTCAACCCTGGTCCTGAAAAACTCCATATTTGCTGGTAGTTTTGACTCTGAGCTGAGCTCTTATATAATAATGATTGAATACATCCAGCCATTTAAATAATGTTTGATTGTGCTATGAAGAACTCGTGAGTGATTTCCACTGCGTTATTCATGGAGTATCTTCAATGAATGAAAAATGCATAGACCATTATTTTAATGAAAAACTTATAAAGACAATGTACTTAATAATTGTTGGTTTTGCAACAATTGAGTAAGTACTGGATTGGTTAAGTTAAATAATTTTCAATATTTACTGAGTTTTTCTAAAATTTTCGGAATGATAAAATAAATGAAGTATCTTATACTGCGGTGAAAGCTCTGTTACACCAACACAGATTTGGTTTTACACAACTGAAATTGTGGACTTTCAATTAAGAATTCCAGAATGAAAAAAGAATTACATGGGGGTTTACCGTTTCAGTCTGTAAAATTAACCCAAACTGTAGGATTTTACAGTAGGAATATATTTGCCAGCAGGAGCATTCATTTATCCCCATTGCACAGTTTTTTTTATAATTAATAACCTACTTGGGTGTAAACTGTGCATTTTGTTATGGTCCAAATAATATTTTGGAATGCCTTAAGTCATGTTTTTTGAAGGAAATCACACTCACTTAAATTCTTCTTTTAGATATGAAGAAGAAGAAGTTCCAGTGATTGATCTAATTCATGGAGTAACACAGAGATTCTCCTCAGAGGCTAAACTGGAAGAGGTGAAATTGTTTTAGCCAGAATATGCTCATGCATGCAGATCTTAGCCTCTCCAAACACATCTTAACATTTCTGTGTTCCTCATTTGTTGTGCGAAAGTGTTGTTGTGATCCCTGAGAAGACTGAAGAGTGTGGCACTGAGACCACAGTTTATTCGGTGTATTCCAGAATGTCCAACATTCTTCTCTTCCCATCTGCGTCTTGATTCAGCTCAGGCAGTTCCTGAAGAACCAGGGGGAGGAAGCCATCCCTTCTGTCGTGTGGGCCCTGGAGTCCGCCATCGAAAGTACACAATTTAACATCCAGTGGGTGCAGGAAAACAAGCAGAATTTTCTGGACTGGTTTCACAGAGAGTCTGTAGCCCATTAAAATTCATCACTTTTCCAAAGGAAATGAACAAAGAATGCCTGCAATGAGAAACAGATGGAGTGGCGTGGAATGATGTTGAAACAATGTGTTCTGTAAAGAACGCTAAACTCTGCGAGGTCCTGTTTCCTAGACACATAATTTTCAATACAACAAGAGCAGAGTTCTTTTTGCATCTTTAATGATAATGTTTTATACATTGAACAGTGCAGTTGTATTGAAGTACTGTATAGTATGCTAAGTGACTATGTCACTATTTTTAAAAAGAAAACTATTAACTATTAACTTTTGCATTAAAACCAGTGTATTAATCTTGAAGGTATTCTTTTATGCAATTTTTTAGGATGTGTATTACATCATTACTATCTCAGGTACATGAATTATATAATCTTGGTACAGAGAACAATTGTAGTCTTGCCTTTCTGTTTAGATTTATAGCTGCAGTAGACAGATGCAAACGGGTGATCTCCTACTTACATGAAAGACAAAATTTTTTTAAAAATTCTGTAAACAGTACAAAACTGAATATAATGTTCGAGAGAAATGAAAACCATACAGACAACTTTTGGTTTCTCTGGGTGTGTTCTGTATTGCATTCATAATTCTTCTTGTTGCACTAAATCCATGCAAACACAGTCAAACGTGCCCAAAAATCCACTCTTCAGGGCTCAATGAAAACAATGTGGTCTCATGGTGGGAGTGTTGAGCATTGGATAGAGACAAATTGCAGGAAGCAAGAACTGGCTTGTAAAAGAGTATGTGATTCATGGATCTTAGGCCTTGGAGAATACTTTGACAGCCGATAACAGACATTCACATATAATTTCGTTATGCCTTCAAGAAGAGGCCGTATGGGAGAATTACAAATTAATGGAATCGCAAACAATGAGACTCTGGGAAAACATCTGGAAAAACATGCATCTCCAGAAAAGTAATCTACAGCTGATTGACTTCTCTTTGTGTTCCAGCAATGCAGAGCACTTCACTCCACCTGTTCTCAATAGGTGAAAATACACCACACTTCCACTGACTAGACAAACTAATAATCATTGTCCATAACTCCAAGACCAATGTCTGCTCTTCCCTCATGATTTCCTCTGTGCCAAGTTCCTCGTCCTAATGATGGTGATCATTAGTCAGTAAAAGTGTGAGGTGTTGTTCATGCAGTGCTACCAGCAGTCCATGTGGTCTCTTCTTCCTGTTGGTCCTCATGCTTCTCCATGTCAAACCATCCATCCAATTTCAATAACCTCTTGCTCTGAGCAGGGCTGTGGTGATAAGAGCTTATCCTGGAAGCACTGGGTGCAAAGCAGAGGGGGGTACATGTACACCCAGAGAAGCCAAGCCATTGTAGGGTAGCCCCACCCACAGTTACATTATTCATTTGGCTGATGCTTTTCTCCAAAGCAACTTACAATGTTAAGGTCACAATTATTACATGCTTACAGTCATTTACATAGCTGGGTAATTTTACTGGAGCAATTTAGGGTAAGTACCTTGCTCAAGAGTACTACAGCTGTGGTGGGGATCAAACCTACAACCTTTGGGTCCAAAGGTAGTAGCTCCAACCACTACACTACTAGCTGTCACTCATCCCTTCACACACTAACTAAACAAACTGCATGTCTTTGATAGGAAACCAGAGTACCTAAAGGAAACCCACACAGACACTGGAAGAACACGCAAACTCCACACAGACTGAGTTGGGATCAAACCCGTGTTCACTCACACCAGTGAGGCAGTGCTGTGCCACCATGCCACGCACCCATGTCAAACCACACACACACACACACACACACACACACACACTTTCTGGACCGCTTGTCCCATTTGGGGTTGCGGGGAGCCAGAGCCTAACCTGGCAACACAGGGTGTAAGGCCGGAGGGGGAGGGGACACACCCAGGACAGGACACCAGTCTGTCGCAAGGCACCCCAAGCAGGACTCGAACCCCAGACCCACCGAAGAGCAGGACCTGGGCCAACCCACTGTGCCACCGCACCCCCTCCATGTCAAATCAGAGTGATTTTATTTAAGTATACTGTAACAGAAGGGAGGCCAAGACAGTCACGTGCGGTGCTCGTTACGGGGTTATATTAATGAGTAGACGGGTCAGGGGACAGAGGGGCAAGGGGGAAAAGGGGGCACAGAGGACTGGTGTCGTGGGGGTGGTGCTCCGGGTGTGGGATCGGGGGCTGTGTGCTCTCGCTCGTGCTTCCTGGGCCTCCGGCTTCGTCTCCGGGGTCCAGGCTCCACACGCTCTCTTTCACTGGTCCGCCCGAGGGAAGAAATAGAGGACCTGATTAGAATCCGGTGCTGTGACTCCGGCTGGCCCTTAGCCCGCCCCAGCGTGCTACATATACATATGTCTGGCTCAACATATATTTGTTAGTATTATGCAGGAAGTTAATTTACAGGTGAAATCTGACAGTGTATTGTTTATACTACATTAAATCTGCCTAGAGAGCATGCTTGTAAAGCATGGTGCTGTTTAGAGGCACCTATCACAAATTTGGTGTTTCAACAAATGGCCACAAGGTGGCGATGTAAATGAAGAAAAGGGAACATTCTCAATAAATTAGCTGCTTTCTCTTTTCACACTATCTGATGTGTAGGAACTGGTTTCTGTTAGATTTTATCAGTTTAAATCCTTTTATTTTATAAAACATGTCTCAGCTTCCTGAAGCTTTTAGATTAAATGATATATGACATCACAGAATACTGCATTTATCTTTAAACTGGAAGTTCAAAAGAAGAATGTTATAATAAGGGCTGAACTGAATGAGCTCCTACAATGTTAAACAAAGCCATTCTTTTACCCTCTACCCTCTTACATGATCCACAATCCAACAAACCCAAACTCTTCACATGGAAATAATATGCATTTTTTTTTAATTCCTCAAGGAGGGAACAGCTTTGGCTTCATTTAGGAAGCCTGTTGTTACAGCACTGCAGACTGTGGGAGATCAGCTGTCCGTCAGCTGTTGGGCTGGTGGAGACATTTGGTGTTAAAGATATGTTTTTCAGAGGACCTTTAGAAAGAAGGGCTTCCACTGAGCTTGGCAGCTGTACAAGCTTTGTACATTGGATATCCTCAGGATGTCCTCTACGTGCACCTGGAAACCACACGTGAATTAACAACATCCTCCTTCTCAGCTGCTCTCCTGTAATCATAACTGTGTCAAACGGAAATAATGTTGTTGCTGTTATTTCTGCCTGGAAAAAACAATGTTTTTAAAAAATTATCCAAACCATAAACCACTGTGCTAGACAGTAAATGAAACTTGACAGAAGTGTAGACTTTAATATCTGTATAGAGTATATTTCTATATTAATATGGTTTGCATGTCTATATACAAAGGTTTTAGGATTTTAGCATTTTAAAAAAGCTACCTACAGAACGCTTGACCTGTAACAGACAAATGAGAAATTAGGGTTTGGTCAATTCAGTTTTTCTCTCCCTCCGAAACAAACTGCTTTCTAGAGTTTTGCATATCATATCTTTGGATGTGATTCATTGTAAAGATTCTGTAAGTTATATTCTTATGTCATCAAAACAAAGTGGCAATTCACAGTGAAAAATTAAAATACAAGAATTACATTAAAAAATTATAACCAAATTAAGTCTTGTGTAGTAACGTGCTGCATTTTTCATTTGCTGTTTCCATGCAGTGTGATGTTACCAAAGCCTGAGAGGGGCGTTTCTTCCAGTGTTGAATGGATGACAGATAACTCAAAAAATTGCTTGCTTCAGTTGATATTTCTGTGTAGTATTTCACATAATTAGGATGTTTTTTTTTTTTTTTTTTGTTCCAGATAAATGAATTAAAAAATCCTGCAGCCACCGGCAGGTCAATTAGGCTTCCTAGCCATCGTCTATTCTTTGCTTTTTCGATTCCTCCGGTCCGAATCCAGTCAAAAACAAACAGGCTCTCATTAGCATGTGCAATCTGCTGGTGATGAACATTTAATTCCACTTGAGTACACAGGGAGAATGATGCCAATGAGAGACTGTCAAGGTAGGTGGGCCAGCTGCCTCTTGTTGTGAATAACTGTTTATGAGGACTTAGCAAATGCAAATAGACAGGCATACAATTCAGTGGGGACTGCAGGGTCACAGCAGTACAGTGTGTACCAGTCAGACAGAGACCCACAGCATCTCTGGCCCTGGGTGGCCTTTAATATGATGTTCGTTTTTAAATTAGAAAAGCGAGAAACAAATGCTTGGCTTCATTCAGTTTCCTAAGGCATTCTTGTATGTTTTTGAATATTTCTACGTGACTGCTTTCATTTTGCTGGTATGATTAATTATTTCAGGGTGATTAGGTTTGATTATTCCTCAACTGTGGATTTTTCTAGGGGGGGCAAGGGATCACCAACTGTCAAATGGCACAGAATAGAATAAGACTTTCCAAACTTTGCAGGTCATCTGTTGTCCCCCAGCTGTTCAACTGGTACCCCTGTTCAACTAAAAATAAACATTCCCTTCCGATGCGACTGAAACACACACGAAACAAGAAAGGCCTGAGAGAGAAAGAAAATTCTAACTCTGTGAAACAGATTGCCCTCTGTGAATAAATCCAGGAAAACCTTGTGAGATTTAGAAAAAGCCAAAAAAGGGAGTTCAGGGCCGATTTAGAAATACTTTCCTTCTGCCGCGAGGTGGCGCCAAAAACACAGTGGGAGGCGCACTTGCTTCACTTCAGTGACTGCAGAAGAGACTCAGAGCACAGCGCTGAGAGCGAGGAGACCAAGACTAAATCTGTTTTATATCGTGTCTCTTTTTGCGTAAATATGCTTATGCTAAAATAATTAATATTTTCTAAAATAATTAATATTTTCCACAAATCAGCAGGGGACATACAAATTTTCACTGTAACTTTTCAGTCAAGAGGACCAACTCATAACCATTTCACATGATTATGCTCCAAATGACTGTGTGTGCAAATTTAAAAGTAAAAATGTAAGATAATAAAACACTGCTGTACACCGAATGTGTCATCTTGTACATGTAAGGAATGCAGAAAAGTGAATCATGTAAATTTGCTACTGTACTATTTTGTGAAAACATTAAACCTACGTCATCATATTTTCTTCTGTCTACCTTGGACAAATCAAATGTCACCACTGAGAGAATATGCTGTATGTAAACAATACAAACGTACCGTCCAGTGGCTCAATCAGCAATGTACCTATTTAAAGTGTCAAAACAATGTACAAGTTCATAATGAGCATTTTATGCTGTTACTTGTGCTTACATCGTCGCACTTTAATCTGAAACTAAATGATATAGGAAATTTGGTAACACAAAGCAGTAGCACATCCATGTTTTGAGTTATACACATGTTAACTTAAAGGTATTGTATAAACATTTCTAAATATTAATTAATATGCATGAATCAGCTCATAGCAAAGGCTGACAAATATGTCAGTATTTTATGCCAGACTCAGACTGCGTATTACAAATTTTTATGATAAGAAATTTCTATGGTAATTGCCTTTGTAAAGAATTACCAATTACCATAATACAGATATGCATAATATATTGAAATTTATTTATCCAATATTCAATTAATATGGTTTTTACAGAATCTAAATTTAATGATAATTCTTAATTTTCATAGCTATCACGCTTAAAATGAGTAATTTTTTATAGAGAAACTTATTTTGATAATAGTGTAGAACAAACTGCGATGTAGGCTACTGGCGTCCCATCCAGGTTGAAGCCCTTCTAGCCCAGAGCCCAGTGATTCCGGAATAGGCTCCTGACCTCCACCACCCTGACAATGACACGCGGGTAAAGTGAGTGAGTGAGAGATTTTTAGACAGACTGCATATGTACATTCATCGCGTTCATTAGCGCTGAATATATCTGGATGACAAAATAATTTGTGGGTGTGCCTTCAAATAATCCGAGTTCAGATTGAGTCTGTCTTTTTCTCAGCCTTTTCCTGGTAATATCTTACAGCCTGGACGTCCTTATAAAATCAGGCAAACACCGAGACTTTGGTGGAGCCCAGAAACTAGATGTAGGTCCTGACAACAGCTCCTTCAAGTGGTTCTTTTATAACGGTGGAAGTGAGAGCATGCTCAGACAAAAAGTAACAAGTTTATGTAAAAATGTGGCCTCGTGGCCAAGGAAATTATTAGTGTCGTAACAAAACCATAACACAAACAGAGCCTAAATATAGAGTGCTCTCGCGCCCACGGGCAACACTGGTTCACTGCGTGTCGTGCGCGCCTTCATCATGAATGGGGGATCCCACGGTTCGGTCCATGTATTTGAATGAAAGTCCGTTGCGGGTTTTCACTTTTTCCGCCGGTGACGAATGAGTCATAGGCAAAATATGTGCAGGGCGAAAACACGGAACTGGGGACGAAGCGGCGAAGGTTGGGTTATGGAATCTCGTCGCTGTACGGTCCTGTTTGTTTACAAAGGCTTTTGCACAAGGACCACTTTTGTTCTACAAGCATAAAAGGACACGTGACTCAGTAGCACACAGTGTAAACTTAAGATAAGAATTCAGCATCCTGCATTTGTACTACTGCTGGAAAATTTGGAAAGCTCTGAATATTTTCTACAAGATTTCTTCCTGTAATATCTCCCAAAACCATCTCTGAATGTCTTCCCAGATCAGATATTTCAATTCAAAATACATGAGATAGAACATTTTGAAATACATTTTGGTATTTTTTTTTAAAAAATATCATGTTTGAAAACGGGATTAATCAAGCCAACATCACTTTGAGGAGGTGTTTCAAATGCATGAGGCTGCATGTTAACATGATGAGGTAAAACAGCATTAAAGCAAATTCCTCCACTGTTTTACAAAACAGTGCCCAAGTACACGGGGTAGTGGCTTCTGAAGTTCACGTTCCTATTACTCTTCCTTTTCATTCCCCCATCCATCTTTTACACGAAAACATATGGAAGTTGATTGTCCATGTCACAAATAATTTGAGCAGTCCCCCCCCCCAGATGTTTTCGTAACTTGTCCATGGTGACACCTAAAAACTGTTTGTGTTCAGTACATCTAAATACAGTTATAATATACATGGGAGAATTAGTGGCCTGTTGATAATGCTAATGTGCATCTATTTTTATTCAGTTGCTCGCATGCAGTGAGTCTGGAAGTTTTTTTTTTTTGAATTAATGGATTTCTAGTGTGAGCTGAGGTTGATAAAATCACATAGCACATGGAAACAAGGGAAAAGAGGAGATGCGCTGCTCGTCAGTCCGCGCCTCAGGACTTATCCACTCCGGGTTTTTCAGCTCGCTTCGCCCATCGTACATGTATGTGTGGGGAGTGTGTGAAAGAAGCTGCCTCTTGTTTACAGCGCTGATTTTACGGAGCAGACACCGACAGTCAAGGCTGCTTATAGCGTGGCCGCTGAACTGCGCTTCTCCCTAAAACTGAGAAAATTACAAACGGCGCAGTTTCGCCGCATTGTTCGTGCGTACTATGTGAGCTGTAAACAAGAGCAAAATTACAGGTGCCTAGCATATTGGTGGTATTTATTTGGTGGCAAGAAGGATATTATCGAAGTAGAATTGTAATACCAGAGACGGGTCGTGAGAGCAGACGAAGAGGAGGGAGAGGCGGGGTGCAGTTGCTGTGGCCGTCTTTTTCTTTTTTTTTTTTTTGTTTTTGCTGGGTATTTTGGATGGATCTGATTTCGTCGGAGCGGCCCGTTGAACCGAGGATGCTCGACTTTTCCATCATGCACGGACATTAACGCACCTAACCTCGAATCCGGCCTCACGGCGTCTTCCACCTCCGCTCCGCCGCCGGTAACCCCCGGTGTTCAAGCGCGATGAGAGGACATACTTGGGCTTTTTTGACTCTCATTTTGAATAAGGCTAGCTAGCTACGTACGTGTCCTGCTACGTAGGCTACGAGGCTTCGGATTTTTTTTTTTGTATTTCTTTCTTAAAGAAATGGAGGCTGAAGAGGCGGATTACTATCAGACTGAATTCTTCAACTTGTGCTTTTTGTTAGCAGACAATCATACGTCGCTGCATCATCGACAAGAATAACAAACAAACAAAAACCCAAGTTTATATGTCAGCGCATTTGTATTTCTCTTTAACAGAAACGGAGACGTAGGAAATCGGAGAAAACGAGTGTAAACAGCCACTAAGCGCCCCGTTTTTCGAGTCTGAACGGGAATCGCGTGATGCCGGGCTGCTGAAAGCCGTCGACCAACCGCTCGCCTCTGTTCTTCTTGTCCCGGTTCCCCGCGTGCCTCCATCTTTCTGGAAAGTGCGAAGACGCGGCCGGCCCCGAAGTCCGGGCTCTTTGGCTGTTTTTGTTTCACTGTGGGCGACACGACTGCGGACATTCGTACAGGAATGTGGTTCGGGACAGAAAGGCACCGGGTGACCTTGTTCTGGGGTCTGCTGCTGCTGCTGTCCGTCTGCACGAGCCGCCTGTGGCCCGCACGCGCAGAGAGTAAGTTCGCAGCCTGCGTTATTGTTGGTATTCCTTGGCAGATATTATTGAATGCCGAGACTTTTTTTTTTTTTTTTTTCCTGTTCCGTTCCGTTATTTTCATTTATGCACCTCCAATGCTCTCACGCCCGCAGTATCATTTATATATAATGTAAATCATTTTTCAATTTGAATAATTTTGTCGTCGACGAATGTTTAGCTATATATAATTATACGTATAGACTAAGTGTATATAATATATATATATACCGCTTATTTGGTACTAGTAGTGTGTCAAGAAGTCGTTTTTGCCTACAGCTGAGGAAAGCACAGTTTACTCAGTGAACGATTACTTGTCTTGTAGCGAGTGAGGAAAAAATACGCAAACGTTTATGAAGTAATTTTTCATCACATTGTTTTTCATGGAACCGAATGATTGCAGAGTTGAAGTAGTTCGTTATTGAAGAAATGAAGTAGTGAGTGTGGTGGACAAGTTCAGTGGGTGGTTTGATGGAAAGAACACACTTCTTCATTCCACACAGACACGAGATGTGCGCTCCAGATGTTTCCATGGAATCCATGCGTCCGTCCCGTGTCCAGGCACTTCAGATACCTTTTTTTTTTTTTTTTCCTCTCCCTCTTTTGGTCGAATAAGTTGGGCTCATTAGTTGGGTTTTACTCCCTGTTTGTCCTGGTCAACATATTCAGCAGCGCAACCCAGCTGTTTTAACTATGTGTTTGGCTTTTTGCCCCACCACAATGAGGTCAGATATCATTCATTGGCTGTGTGAAGAACAATTCGATGTCTTGAAGCGCCGAAGATAAACTATTTTCCATTAACTTTTTGCTCCCCCATTTAATTGTAGCCTGGCTCGTGAGGTGGTGGTTATATCAAATGAATAGAAACATCGTGAATGTATTTGCGTTAAGTTCATAGGTAGGTAGGTATGCATGCTAGTTAGCGTCTAGCCGTTTAATTGTGGGTTACGGTTTTTTTTGCGCGTTTTACACACTCGTTTTCGCGTCCCCCGTTTTGGTCCGGTGAATTTCTGTAACTTTATATATAGTTTATTGTGCTTAGCTCGTGTGCTTGGGGAGCTGTCTTTGGAAGCTGGTGCCCAGCCGTTGGGGTTTGCGTCTGCGTGGTGAGCGTGAGGTAACAAAGTGATGGAGCCTGTAGCTCGTCAGTACAAGTTCGCACTCTTCCCAACTTCATACAACCGACGTAGATGTTTTTTTGCGATTTTTTGTGTTCCTGGTACACTTATGGTTTTAACACAGCTTTACAAAAGTCATATACGCAGTTGACCTGGGGATCCAGCAGCAGTTACAGTGGTGTGTAACTCCACTGAGACTAAATGTACACTCGTCACGTACGATTTTTGTAGATTGGCGTGCGCGCGCACGTGTGACTGATGATGGGGGGGGGCGGTTTACATACTAACAGTCCTTGTGAAGAAATGAACTTTTGCTGTCCTGTTCATACGGTCACTGTTACACGTAGCTAATTTTTATTTGTAATTTTGGTTTTACTCTGCACAAGAAGATACTACAATCGCTCCCGGCCACTCAGTGAGTGTTTCTCAACATCTAGTTTCATAGACAAGTGTTTCTTTAAAAGTTGCTCTCTGGTAATGTCATCATGTCTCTACGCTTTCACTGGCCATTTTGGCATTTGTACTTTTGTGTCTTACACAGTAACATACTACAGGATGTGTTGTGATTGGGTATTTCATCAATGAAATATACATTTTATAACTTTTTTTGACTTGAATTGAGGGGAAAACATGGTCCTTTGACTGTAAAGTTGAATTCCTAGTTCTGTGCTACAAATCATCAAAACTGGCTACGAGTTCCTAATAGCTGTTAAAAGTTCTGCCATTTTTATTTGTAATTTTGGTTTTACTATGATGTTTTATTACATGTAATCAGTTCCTTCTAAATACTTACTAGTCTTGACAATTAGTTATAAGAGCTCTTTAAGTCTCGTACATACAACTTAGTTCCTGTAATTTCACTACAATGTTTGTTACAGTATCAACTTTGGCTTTTTATAAATCCTCTGAACAACAAGGGAATAATTGGAGCAAAATATTTCAGATAGTTGTAGTTGAACACTTACCGTTTTGTTTAGTTTGATAATGAGAACAGCTCAACTAGGAGTTACTGAGCACATTCTTGATTGCAACATGATCACATGTATGCTTTTTAGTTTAGATATTGTTTGCTGCTTTTCATTTCATCTAATACATGTAATTGTTAGAAAACTTCTCTTCTAAAACTTTCTCACTATTAAACTCAATGTGCCTAAGATCTGAGTTATCAGTAATTACATCATATATGCTACCTAAACCATTGTTCTTTGTTCAGCAGCATAACTTTTTTAAATTAGTCCCTTTACGTCACTTTATTTTGGTAAGATTGTTTTTGCCCTTCCTAAAGCTTATTTACACTTGTTAACAGGTGTTGTTGGCAGTTATCAGTGTTTATTTTAATGTGTATTACACAGTTTGTTCAATGAACAGCACAATCAAGGCAAAGCAAGATCTTGTTAATCTGATGTGGCACTTACTTCCTATTTAGTAAGATCGTCATTCCAGTTGCCTAAATGTTTTGTTGATCCTGAGAAGCCATTATGTGGTGAGTGAGAAGGAAAAATGGAAAATACCTTATTCTGAAATTATTTTTTTTTGCATCCAACACTGAGTTTCAGCTTAGCTCAATGTTTGTGAAACAGGATATTTTATTTTATTCATTTAGCAAAATGTTTCAAGGTTTTTTGTTATAGCATAAGTTTTTGATAACCTTGCTTGTTTTTACACTTTGTCAGCTATCATTTTTGTTTTATGACTCGATTTTGATTTGATAATACTCTAGCTATGGAATTCAATTTTAGCTACTTATAATTCCATTCATGATCCCAGCAACTCAGTTGGAGATAGAAATACGTAGCTTGTGAAAATCTCAATTACTGGTTCCTCGAATGCAGATCAGACCATCAAATTTAGTAAATCAGGTAGGCTTTAGTCAGATTTTCCACAGTAACATCCTATATTCATAAACAAGTTATTTGAGTTGAACTCAATATGTTGCCCGATCTGTGGGAATCTGCTAGTGGATGATTTTAACCACATGCACATTACATTTTCCTTTTTTATAATTTATGTTGTAGTTTAAAACGTTTTAAATCTCACACATCCAACTAACGATTGTTTTAAGGTTTGTACATGCATAATAGATACCTGTATCTCAAATTAGCTTGTCAGCTTATCTGCCTTGTCAGTTTACACCTTAAGTATGGATATTCATTGAAGGACATGTAGGAAAGGTTCCAAAAGCCTATCATAACGGCAGCTAAATGAAGGTGGGCTTTAATGCAGAATAATAAAAGGGCTGTTCCATTTGGCCTTTGAATGTTGTTTTAATAGACCTCAGTGAGAAAGCAGCCAAAAGCACGTCTATAAGTTTGGTTTCTGACATTCTTAGCCGCTCAACTAAATTGTCCAAACCAGAATGTGTGGAAGGAATAATTGACTACATTTGGTGACTTGGAGTGGCACAGTGGTGCAGAGGGTAGTGCTGCCACCTTGGGTAGTGTGAGGGAATGTGGTTTTGATCCCTGAGTGGAGTTCGCATGTTCTTCCTGAGTCTGCATGGGTTTTTTTCTGCTTGCTCTGGTTTCTTCTCACAGTCCAAAGACATGTAACTGAGATGGTTTGGTGACACTAAATTGCCTGTAGTGGGTCAGTGTGTGTGTGAGTGGCTACTCAGTGATGACCTAGCTTCCTGTTCAAGGTATAACCTACCTCAGCCTTGCACCCATTGCTTCTGGGATAGGCTCCAGTTCACCAGACAGGCGGTTATTGAAATTGGATGGATGGTATCTTCGAAATCACAAATACATGATTGGAACATGATTCACAGTAAGTGATACATATACTAACATAGTTTGAATCACCTTTGCTAAAAAATAAATATGCTTCATTTTACCTTTTGGATTATAAATGATTAAATTTTGGGGAAAAAAAGTCACCTGTTATCCTTTGACCTCAACTCTCTTTGCAAGCTTAAACTTTGTAACGTGGTTTTTAATATGGCACCTTACACACTCTCTTTACAGGTTGCCAAAAAGCAAATGCTGTCAAGTGGCATGCTGATACTTGTTTGTGTCTTTTGTAAACGGGAAAAATTATGACCTTAGTCTCCCAGGCAAGAACAGTCCATACCCATGAATTATGTATTGTATTCCATATCCAGTATTTTACTTGACAGTATGTCATAATTTAGTGCAATTTCTCGTTCCGCTCATAACTTTAATATGAATAGGTTTATACAAAAGTATTTTTGGTTCAGCGTGGCTGCTACTTTGAAAATCTACTCCTGTTTGCATGTGTGTCAGATGTGTGTTCTTTGAGGTTGTAACGTGATGGGAGAATGGTTGGTATGACCAGTCATTAGTGTCATAATGGAATGGGCTAAATTAACTGAGAAGCAGTGGGTTTCCCAGCACCCTGTCGAGACAAGGACTGTAGGTACTGTTTACTGTGTAGTCTAATTAACTTTTTTTTATTCTATTGCTTTTAATCCTGCTAGTTTTCAGATAACTTTTTTGTGTAGTTTTGAATAAATTTCTGTTCAGTATGATGTGCCGTTAGAGCCGTGTAATGGTATAATACTTTGCTTTATCAAATAAGAAATTACTAAAATAAAAGGGGTAGATCTTTTGAGCAAAATGGGAATGCATTTTTCTCAGTGTTTACCCACAGTGTATTTGTTCAGTGGTTGTTGCCATCTTCAAGTGCATAAACCAAATTTGAAAGCTTTTGTCGTTTTGCATTTGTGTTGCTCTGAATGAGTTTGATTTCATAAAGACAGTGAAGGAAAACTGTGAATCTATAAGGATTAGATGTGGTTACAGGGAATATTCTCACCGTGTGGGCATGCTCTAATAGGACTACTGCTTGTTCTCATGTATTTTGTAAGCTATTAATTTTAATAACTTGGTTGTACTTATGAAATGTAGTAATGCTTTTAAGGTTCACCGCAGTGAATTGAATTTTTTCCATGCTTTTGCTGCCAAGTATCAACAAACAAGACTCACTGATTCATCAGTGAGACAGAAAGCTTGGGTTTCCAGAGATAGATGTATTAAAAAAAAAAAAAAAGTTAATATCTAAAACACTTTTTTAGTCAACACAAAGTAAGGCATCTTTGAGTTATTTTTAATTGGGTTTTGCTGTTCCCCTCAGTGGTTTCTGTACAGTCTGACAGCTCTTATGCCATATTTTAAAATCAGCCACCATCTAATACAAGAATGGAGTTGTCTTTGGGTCCATGTCAGCCCTTGTTTTACCTTGCTAGTTAACAGTATTTGTATGGGCTTCTTTAGATCAAGGTTTTCAAGCATTGCTGCTTATAACTTTGTAGTCCTCACCTGCAAGAAATCTTATTTTGAATGAAGAAAACTCTGCTATCCAGTGTTTTGGGTGTACTTGTCACATTTATTTACACTTTATGCAATTTCTTTGAACAGTGCAGAGAGAGACTGCTTATAAGTGTGATGCTTAAAGCAGTGAAAATATACCGTAACTGGCAACACCCAACAGTTGTAGGTCTGGTAAACCTTTGTAAACGATCATCTTTTGCCCTCAAGGAAGTTCTTTAATTGACTAGCAGGTGAGCTCATAAGTTCAAGGAACACTGAACCAAGCCATGATCTGTTTCGTTCAGTCTCTGTGCACAGGATGCTGTGCAATTGCTGTATCTGTTGACAAATCGCAGCATGATGGGGAGAAATTGTCGCTGTGCTACTTTGTCAGAGAGAGTCTTGTTGGTCACATTGCAGCTGCCAGCTGAAGGTCATAATTTATAATGAAGTCCTGGACTGGCCTCAGTTTACTTTCAGTGACCATAAAATGAGCATGTAATATGTAGACAGTGAATTAGATAAATGAGTACTATATGTTTAATAGAGCACATGTGGAAAATATCCATTTGTTGAATGCTTCTTAGTGGTTGCAAAGTCTAAGATGTCTCTTACTTAGTTTTCCAGAAAGGTAAGATAATGGTGCTGTTGTCTTATCTCCATTCCGTGGAGCTCAGGTAGAGGGATTAGAAAGGGTAGAAACCAGGGATCAGACTGGAGTTATGTTACTGGCTGGGCTCTGATACCTGAGACCTTATTTTTTTTTCTTTGAACAAGAGCAAAAGCAGCAAGGAAGCACATTGAGCAATAATCAGATAACTAGCAGCATGTAGGGGATTACTCCCAGCACAGGTGGGTGATAAAGTTCCCTTTCTGTCTCCTCTGTTCCTAAAGCAAAGGAAACGAGCATGGTCACCATTGGAGCCTAGAACTGGGTAAGAAGTATTGTACGGCTACATTTATTAAAATATGTATCTGCTTGCTGAATAAAACTGATTAAAAAGCCGTTGTGACAGTGTCTGTCAATATATTCATTCAGTGCCAGGCTTTGGCTTACTCTTGTGCAGTTCCACAACATTTAGCTGGAGAAGATAGTGTGACCGTGTTCCGAGAATGGGTCACAGAGGTCACGCCCAGCATGCCAAAATGTTTCCAGTAAACTTAGATGGCTAAGTAATTTTCTCTTCTCTGATACTAATCTGAACATAAAAGCTTAGCCTATTTCCCCTTAAACTTGTTCTCTTAATTTTGCTTGTATCTTTTGAATTCAGATTTGTATGTGTTTAATATTCCACTGAATCTAGTTTGGAATACAGAACATTTTAGTAGACTTTTTAGTCTTTTTTTTTTTTTTTAAAAAAAAAAAAAAAAACCTAAACTGTTTAATTGGCATTAATGACGTTAATGCAATTTGGTAAGAATTCATATATTTCATATTGGCACCAGTCCAAGGTGAAGTACTTTGCTGCGCATGTACAGCTTAATTTCTAAAGCAGTTAGTGAAGGACCAAATTGGGTACATCACAGCTGTTACTTGTAATGTGTATGCAATTCCTTTTAGAAGTATAGTATTTAAAGGTATCAGATTCTTATTTAGCATTTCGGAGCAGCTCCATCCTGCTGGACACTTCTGGTGTGAAGAAGCTATTGACTGTAAAAATGAAATTGAGTTCTACCACTGTGACAGAAATGTATTTCTTTACTTTCTGTGTGAAATTCTAGGAAAGCTTCAGTAAGGGAAGAATCTGTTTAGATGACCTTTTCTGTATTGTGATTGTTTACATATACGTAAACATGTTTTATTCACTTCTCCAAAGCAACGTACACCTCAGAGGGAAAAATACAAAAAAATGCATTACTTCAGCGGAAGGAGAGATTTGCATGCAGACATGTGATTCTTGAGTAATTGTTGAGGATTGTTGGACTTTAAATTTTTTGCGCTTGGCACTGGCAAGTAACTACTAGGGTAGTTACTGAACAATAAACTTCACCTATTGATGTGTTTTTATATTTTTGACTGTAAACCTTTTTCTTCAAGGATATTAAATTGTTGGTAGAGTTGATTTGTGGTCAGGATGAGTTAGTCAAGTTGTTTTCTGGCATCCTCTGAAAACCTTCAGTTTTGGCCTAATTTAGTTATTCGTCCCAAGTAAACAGATCAATCAAGCAAGACTTAAAGTTCCCTGCTGGCCTCAAGGTACTTAATCCTCCTTTTTGACAATGACTGGTATCCTGCTACTTAATGTGGGTATTCAGAATGACAAGGATAATATAGCAAGAAGTGTTCCTCTGACAATTGTCAAAATAAGCCATATCATCTTTTCCCCTTAAACCCATTCTTTCTATGTGCAGCTGACTGACCCTAACCTCAGATGCACTTCTTTGGCTGATATTTTTCTCTTCACATTAACTTCTGTTGCTCTGGCCAAGCAAGCATGTTTGACAGTGTAATTTTAATATAAATTAGTGTTCTGTTTGAAATATACAAAATACCTAAAAAGGGAGAAATGCCAAAATTATGTTGTAAACAACAATCTCTCAATGTTACCATGAACACCATAATGGTCTTACTTTGTAGTTGAATCAGACCAATAGATGCCAAGCTTGTGCTGTGGAACACAGTTCCTGGATGTGGATATTTTAATGGAATAATATATATATATAATATGCATGCATGCATATTTTTTTTTTTTTTTTTTTGTGACAGACAATGGAGCTCAGGAGTCATAACATCCTCTGTTTCAGGGCTGTGGTTGTATCGAATGGTTTTCTCTTTTGTAGGGTACAGGGCTTCAGTTTGTGTTTTCATAGAGGAATGTGGAGTTTTGAGACGCATGTGAGCGAAGACTTTCCTTTAGCCCTTGGGCTAAGAAGATTATCACTGTCTGCTCAAGACTGATGTAATTGGTATGTTTGAATGCAAGTCTAGAGGGTGCATTTCACAAGTGGAGATGTCCATATGAGAATGGTCTTGTTACTGTCTGATTGTTTCAAGTTCTATATTTTATGCAAAAGATAGTTTGTGGCATTAGAATTTTCAAATAAGCCTTTTTCACCCTTGAACTTTTTTAAACTTATACAGTAATTTGTGCAAAATGCATTATCTTTCCCCCCCGTTCTTTTAAAAGTATTTTCTTTTAATAACACATACTTCAGCAGTTTTCATGTTTCCTAGCATGTTGTCTTTTATGGGGATTCATAGTGTGCAGCTAATTTTGCAGGGCTGTGCTTTTTTATGCCGCAATTGGAACACCTTGAGGACTAAGCAGAACTAGGTCCTAAGAAGATCCAGCTGGAGGGTTATTTCCAACTAGTCAAATATAGTGTTGCATGTTTCCTCATGGCACTTCTCCAGCGTAACTTTTAGTGTATCCCCTGCAATGTGTGTTCTTTGCAGTATTTTGGCTCAATACCACAGCATTATCTTGTAGGTTCTAATTCAGCTGACAAACAGCATCAGTAATCAGTAAGACTGAAAATATTGAGCTCTTGTTCCAGTGTTGTACCCCATCCTAGCTCTCTTGCCAGGCTTCTTAGATTTTTATTAATGGATTCTGCCAACAGGAAGTGAGATCTGTATTTCTCTTCGACAAACAAATTCCTCTTTGTGTTCAGGTCTCTCTGGCTCTCTGTTTCTCTCTCTCTCTCCCTCTGGCATTCATGGGCAGTCAGGGGGAGTATCAATGAAATGGGAGACGAGCAGCTGGATGCCTTCGCTTCAGGGCATTTGTGATGAAAGGAAAACGCAAATAGTGGAGTGCAGAGAAGTAATCGTTTCCTTTCTAAATTTGGGAAATGACTTTAAACAGGGTGAAGTAAATGGAGCTCATAACTTGTATAAATAGTATGCTCAGTTACATTTGAATATTGTGTGACTGCTAAGCTCTGCTGAGCTATTCATGGATGAATTTGTTTACACTTAATGTTTTTGTTTTTTAGTCCATTTTATCCCTTTATGTTATTTAAAAGCGACTAGATTGGTGTGAACAGGCCTTTGGCTCGAGCAGACCATAAGCTTTACAAATATCCAGCTCAAAGCTCAGGAATTCGGTGGGAATTTGAGAGGAGAGTTGAAACCTTTGTCTCCTGGCCTTGGTTTTATATGTTGTGTTCGGGTGGACGCGCTGACCTAAGCTTCTGTAAGAACTTAAAAGGTTTAGGAGGGAAGCGCTGCCATGCCAAGACATTTCTCCTCTCGAATTTGCCTCCTGAGATGTTTCAACCTTTGGAAATGTTTGTGGCCCTGATCTCTGTGGCCCTACTTTAAACGTGCTTTGTTTTTCATCTGTGCACCAGTGTGGGGGCAGTTTGAAATTCCATTCCTGAGTGCTAGGTATGCCTTTACCAGTGGAATTAGTCTAAACTGTTTTGAACATTTTTTTTTTTTTTTTTTTTTTTTTGGCTTCCCTACTTTTAGAAGCTTTGTTTTTCCTATTTTTGTTTTGCCATGTTGTTCTCCTGTGCAGAATGTCCTATGCAGTCTATGCCTCCATTTCTCTCTGTATAGTGAATATTGATTGGTTAGAGCTTAAGTTGTACTGCTGCTGTCCTGTTCAGTGTCACTATAGTTCTCAGAGTTCTCCAATATAGGTGTAAATTGTGATGTTTAGCTAAAAGGAAAGAAATCCATCTGGTTGGTCTATCTTGGATTAATTTAATATTCGATCACCTGAGTATAGTTGAACCTTTTTTTTGTCTTTTCATGTTACATGGTTACAGCTACTAATGTCTGAACAAGAAATACAAATAGCTTGAGTGTGTCTGGAGATGAAAGCTTTTTTTTGCACATCTTGAAATTTCAGGCTAAAATATTCTTGGTTCTTCCTCAATATTTCCATGTTAATGTCTAAGTGTAATAAGTCATCAGAAGTTTGTTTTTATGTTTTTGGGAGGCACTTAAAAGTAGGCATGAAATGGTTACATGAATTAAAGGCCTTCTGAGTGAAGAAGCATGCCTTGATTGCTTTTTGTGTGCCAAGTATGGATCCACAGGGTTATTGGAGGTGAGGAAGTAGTATATTTCCAGAAGAGCCTGCAACCCAGGCTTGTTGAGGATACAGCCAGAAGTCTGTCACAAAGTAAAAGCAATTTAACACCATGTAAAAGAACCTTAAATGTGAAAAGTAATATGCATTCATTATGTACATCAGAAGTGTTGTACAGCAGTGATTTTACACTTCATGAGGTCAAGTTCCACATGTGCTGTGTGTGATTGTTTTTAGAAGACTGAACTGAAAAAGGGACTTTATTTTGTAGGAAAAATCTTAAAAATTGTCTTTTCCTTTCAGTCTGTAGTCCAAGTATCGACATTGGCAATGACATCGCTGAGTTCAAGAGGCTGGAGAACTGTACAGTGGTGGAGGGCTACCTGCAGATCTTGCTCATCGGTGATAAGACCAACAACAACAATCAAGAGGTCTTCCGCACCCTCAGCTTCCCCAAGCTGACCATGATCACAGATTACCTGCTTCTATTCCGTGTCTCGGGCCTAGACAGCCTCAGCGTGCTCTTTCCCAACCTCGCAGTCATCCGGGGACGCAATCTCTTTTACAACTATGCCCTGGTGATATTTGAGATGACCAGCCTGAAAGACATTGGCCTCTACAGCCTGCGTAACATCACCAGAGGCGCCATCCGCATAGAGAAAAACCCAGAGCTGTGCTACCTGGACTCCATTGACTGGTCACTCATCATGGATGCCGAATCTAACAACTTCATTGCAGGGAATAAACAATCCAAGGAGTGTGCTGATGTGTGTCCAGGTATTATGGAGGACAACCCTCAGTGCATTATGACCAGCTTCAATGACAACTACAACTACCGCTGCTGGACTTCTAACCACTGCCAGAAAGGTAGGAACTTGAACTGACTTCCTCATTCAGAGCTGTGCTAATGAGGTATTTAGTGCATTCTTTAAAGCTGAGAATGTATTTAAAGACTAATTTTAAAACAAAATCCCTACTGTAATTTTTGTCATGTAGGCCTCAATTTTAGTACAGGTTTGAGATATAGGAATGCAGTTATAAGGATAATTAAAATTATAAATTATTCAATTAATGAAATATTTGCATTTTTTCTTTTTTAAGCCAAAATGTACTTTTACTTGTTCGTCTTTTGACGTATTATGTGGCAGACTGCTAGAAAACTTTTTTTTTTTTTTTAAATATATCAAATGTGTCGAACGAGGGTTGACTTCTGGGTTCCGTGTCCATTCCTTTTGGTCTGCTGTATGTCCAGAAAAGCACAGAAGCTCACAGTGGTATTTTAAGTGTGGTTTTTATTTATTTTTTTTTGGTAGTGGGGATAGGGGGCAACAGTGAGATGTAGGTGTACATCGGGGCTTCAGGTCTCACATATAGTATAGAAATGATGCCTGCCCATGCACCAGGCTGGCTTTGTTGAAGGTACTTCTCATTCTTGTTGTGCAACAGCCCTACAGTTTGAAGTTTGGCCTTACTCTGGGCAACACCATGGACTCTAAATTTGGCGGGACACTAGCTTACTGTGCTCGCTGCACCCTTTTGTCTGCTCAGGGGTATTAGACTGGTGGGAACTTGCTTTTCATGAGAAAAGTCGACTGCCCACAACCCCACCCCGTAGTTACATTCCGCTGCTACCTTTGTTGTTGGAGTCCTTCCTCTTTGTGTTCCTAATGAATTAAAATAGGATATAAATTGAGCTTCCTGCTTTCCTTTTATCAGCTCTGTGGTGCAGTGACCTCAGGGGAGCTTTCCTTTACAAACAATGAGGTCCCTTATCTACTTGTATGTATCCTGTGATGAGCGCCGTCTGGGAACTTCTGCCTGAATAGACTACTCTAACTCTCTTTCGATTACTACTTGTCCTGGTCAGGGTCTTGGCAGTCCGGAGCCTATCCTTAGATAAGCTCATGCAAGGCTAAGGGGGTTGTACACTCTTGGAAGCTCCAGTCCAACACAGGGTAGCCTCACACACTACAGGCAATTTAGCATCACCAGTTTACCTGAACTACATGTCTTTGAATTCTGGGAGGAAACCAGAACACCCTGAGGAAACTCATACAGACATGGGGAGAACACACAAACTCCAAAAGGACTGAACCAGATTCAAACCTACACCTGAACACCCCACATGCTGCGAAACAGCTCTGCCACTTGCTGTGCCATCGTGCCTCCCCTAAATAGGTTGCTACCATACTGAAGGACCTTTACTTCCTTTCCTGCTCAAAGTATAATGGTTTACCTAAGAAAAGAAAAGCAAGGCATTTGACTGTGTTGCACTTGGAGGGGACTTGTTGCACTATACTATTAACCTGCACGTCAGTTTACTGCCCTAAAATTGATACTGAAACACAGGTCTTCAAAGTACAGTATCTGCTTAGCACAGTTGACAGGGCAATTTTTTAAATAATGAGCTCATTTTTACTAAATCACAATCAGTAAAAGCTTAATGGAGACATTAAGGGGTTTGAGTTAGGTTGGGTAAACATCTGATCTAGTTATAAATTTAAGACTAATGTTTCTATTAACTTGAAACTAAACTGAAATTAAAACAAATGACAGAATAAAAATACATTGTCTTCACAAAATCCTGGATGTGAAAATACATGTCTTTGCACCACAGCAGTTAGAAATTTTGGAAAATAGATGAGTAAAATGCAGTTATGAGTAAACTAAATTTTTAAAGATATTTTAACTTGACCTTTCATATGAGGGGCCAGTGTATCAAGTATGTTCCCTTTGTTTTAAAGCAGGTGTGAATATATGTTTCCCATGTACATGGGATTGTCTGTACTTGTGCTGGCTTTTACTCTGGTTCTACGTAACTTTAGCGATTAGCAAATTAGACTTGCCAAGATTTACTCTGGAGTTAACTTTATGAGAGAATTATCCCTTAAGTGTTGTAATTCTTAAGTTTGGATATATACTTCCTGTGCTGAGTTGTGCTATTTAAGTTATCAAGTTTATGTGCTTGGTTACTACCCCTTCTAATGCTTCTAAAAATAATGAACAAAGAATTTGGCCTGCAATAATCTCCAGGATTTCTCATGTGTTTCCAGGGAACACATAAGTTGGTTTAAAACCTGGGGTGTATGCTGTAACTTTTCAATTTGTCATTTTCAGCATGCAGTTATGTTACTTGCCATAGCAGAATGCAGCCTTGGGCTTGTGAGCATGTTTAGCTGAAGTTTTGCATTTTCTTTTGTTTTTCCTCTTTTTAATAATGGTGTAACCCCCCCCCCCCCCAAGCATAACCTATGTGTTAACACCACCCACTGTGTACATGCTGTTTAAAGTCTTTTTTCACATTTCAAAATTGTCCAAAATAAACACTCGAAGGCAGGGCTATGTTCTGGCTCACCTTATGTACAGTTTTTTTTTTTTTTTTTTTTTTTTTTTTTCCCCCCCTCTCTCTCTTTCAAACGACATGATTCCCCATCCTGCTGGTGGATGTTCTGCCGCATTACTGTGTTTGGCTTGTGGACTGTTCCACTGTGTCCTGTTCTGCATGTTCAGAAAGTTTCATCCAGACCCTTCATCTGGCTTAAATGGCCAGATTAAATAGTGGACAGTTTTGAAAGTCCTCTGTAAACAGTGCTGAATCAGGGGATTTTAAGTTTTATGTGCATTTTGGTTTTGCATTTTAACTTGGGTAAGAGGGAGGTAATTACTGAACAAGGACAATGAGTTCAGGTTCAATGATTTGGGTTCTTTGAATGTATGCTTTGCAAGAAAGAAAAGGTCGTCAAGTACAGATACAAATCCTTAGCCATGCAACTGATTGGATCTAAAATGTAACTTGCTTTACATAATGTTTTTTGTGTGTAATTACTTAAATTATAACACAGCCTACTTTTTTATACTTTTTTGACCTATTAAAAGGACTGTCTGCAAAAGGTATGCCCCCTTCTTGATCATTCACGAGCTTGCGTATGTGGGCAGAACAAGCTATTAAATGGCGTTCCCCTCCTTTCATTGTCGTCAGTTGTTGAGGTTTGAAATGTATAAAATAACACTGGGTGATATGGGAGATGTACTGAAAGACCAGGCCACATGGCTGTCTGTGTAGACGCACCTTACTGGTGTACTATAGGAGAGGTTTCTCCTTTAGTGTACAGGCTTCTCCTGCCTGCCCTTGTGAATGTTGTACAACCATCATACTAACTTCTGTCGTCATTATGGTTGTACTGAACAGCTTAGGCATGTTTGATCTCAGTTACAAAGGGTTTTGTACAGCTCTCACTTTCTGTAGGCCAAAATGTTTATAAGCATATTAGGAGGAGTTAAGATTGTCTAAGGGGAATAATTCTTTCTCCATTAGTCCTGTCATTTGTCAATATTTTTATTAAATTATTCAGATACCTGAGTAAGTTCACTTGTGAAATGCCTTCTCTAGCACATAATTTTAGCATAAATATGTAAGAACTGAACTTCCACCTTTTTTGCAGCAGTCAAGATTTTAAGGATAATACAGCAATTCTGTAAACATTTTACTGAGAGCACAAAATAATATGCTAATAGTGTTTTGAAGCCAGTGTCTAATTTGGAAATCTTTTTTTGTTTAATGTCATTTGGTATACATACAAAACTTTAGGTGTATCACCTTTTTGGTACAGCTTAACTCCTTTAAAGCAGTCATTGTAAATGGCTGGCTTGACATGCGTAACTTGCGTTTATTCAGTACACGCAAGGGTTAGTTTATGTGTGTGATGTGCAGTGATGATTCTGGTATTAAACTACAGGGGATAGGATGCAGGTTGGAGATTGACTAAATTGTTTTCTTCTGGTTGCAGCTTGACAATATGGGTTTGCTGTCTGGCTGCATTTGGTCTTTAGGGGTGGTGCAGCGGCAGAGTTTCCAGCTGTCTTTGAAGGGCAAACACTCTACCAGTCCTCCCCCCTCCACATAATTGCCTTGTTTTTCTTGAAGACAGATGTTTCTTGAAGGGAATGGGGTGGTTTCCAGTCACTCCGGACCAGCTCTTTCCTTTGCCTTTCTCCAATTACTCAGCCGAGAGCCACAGGCTGCCGAGGCTTGACCTCCTGGTCTTGTGGTACTCAACTGGATGATGTTTAGAAAATATACACAAATGTACACAAAATATAAGGAAGGAATGAAAACTGTTTTGTTCTGCTGTTGCCAAGCTGCATTTGTTTTCCATAGGTTCCCCCTCAGATCTCCTTCACTCTTGTGATTTAAAGCTTCTTGGAGAACATCTCAGGTGATTGTAGCGATGATGAACCAATGGAAGCGCCTGTTTTTCTACATGCACTGCAGTGCAGAGTCTGTTGGCAGGTGTTTGCAGAATGCTACTGCTTTCTTCTCACTGATGTATCAGTCATTCACTTGCATCCCAGAGTTTATGGGTTGGTGTAATTTTGCCTCGTTCCACAAAGGATTGAGGAAAGATCCTAAATTTGATATGCAGTGAAAGTGTGGCTCTGTACTTACTGTAGTTATTCCAGTGTTGTTGGTTTCCTTTTGCCAACTTGAAATAAAACGCATTCCACTTGATGTGTAACTTTTCTGAAGAGATGCTGCTAATTTGGTGTTCATGTGAGATGGTGGGGAGGCATTTAACAGTTACTGGGAACCTTCTGCTTGGGAAATTCATTAGGGCAAAGTGAATTGTTACTGAAATTTGAAGTGTACAAACTGAATTATGTAAAACCATTCTCAACATCTATTCACTTCCTGTATTGAGCAGCAGTTTTTATGTGTGGCCATTTCTGTCCACCCCCACCCCCCTTTTTATTTTATTTAAACTGCTGTCTAATGTCCTTATGTTGATGGTGCTTTTCTGTGTGGGGTTTTTTTTTTTTTTTTTTAAATTTATAAAAATGAGCTTTTTAAGATTCTGGCCTTTTCCTGGATTGGCAAGTCATTGCAGGAGCCTTCAGACATTGCTCCTGTACTGAGTAAAGTCGGATCTGTGCACCAGTCCTTGACTGCCCCTATTTGCTTGATAGTGTTGACAGGTCTAAGAATTCATCTTGTAACGGGGAGTCCTCTGTGGCTTGGTTTCCCCTAGATCAGTTTGGCCTGTTCAGTCCAGTGCTGTTCCCTGCTGAATGATTTGCAAATGCTGGTTGCCTGTACCAGAGCAGGGCAGCCTGTACAGTGATGATGCCCTTCATGTTAAAATAGGTTTATGTCATTCTCTCTACATTAACTCAGGGGGATCTTCAATTCCTGATTTATTTTTGCCAAAACAGTCTTTTGATTTGCAGATCTGTTTTCTTAATCGAAGTTAAGGTCATAGTGTCTCATAACTAAGAGAAGGTGAAGTTCTTTGAGTTGAAGGGACAAGAACAGTTGTGAGCTACAATCTACCATGAGTTAAAAGGGCACTCCCAAAACTAGGTTTCAATGTTAACTTATCCGACTTAGCTTGATGTACACTTTCATCCAACTTCCACAGCACAGAGTTGCCAGTAAGAAACTTGGCACTGGCCCTCCGTTTTGTTAGGGCTTCTACTGTATCTGTTTACCCCCCCATGCTGAAGATAGAGCTGAAACCTAAGTGTCTTTACCAAAAGTATGGTGAATAGTGACCCTTGTTTTCACACGTTAACCATTCATTTAGAAGATTTCTCATTAAATGGAACTCCCAGTATTGCTGTTGTATTTGCTTTGAGTATATTCTACAGCTATTGAACTTACTTTGTTCATTCTTCCCTATAATGTAAGTCTGTTTTCCTACAGCTGTTTGTTTGTATGTCAGCCTTTTGCAATATATGGTATTTTTGTCTTTGCTTTGAATACTTTGTCTCCCCTCCACCCCCATTTTTGTTGCTTCCTCAGAAGTAGGCAGTTTCTTGTCTCCGGGATGAAATTTAGTAAGGGTGTAATTTCCAGTGCCTGTGTGTACATGCAGTGGGGTAATGAGAAGTACTGAGTAGTTTGTTTGGGGTAGTGGGCCCAGAGTGGCGGCTGCTTGTCCCTTTAAGTGGGCATATAATTAGTGAGGAATGGCAGCTGGCTCCACCACCACTGCGTGGGGAGCGTGAACGAGAGAGAGCTCCGAGCTTGCTTCTTACTGTGCCCGTCGACTTGCTCTATCATTGCTGAAGAATGCATATGGAAAGTGGGGGTTTGGGCTGGGGGTGTACCAATGCTGATGGAGGTTAAAGGGGGAGGTGTCGGGGTAGGGGATGGTTGCCCATGCTGTGTGATCCGCTTGCTTTTTGTTTTTACCAGCAGCATTCCTGGCCTCTGCCCTGACATGCTGGGACAATTTGGGCTCATAAAAGAGAACAGGTGAAGAACAGAAAACAGGAAGTGCCAACAATGTATCTGTGTATCCTCAGGGTAGGATGAAGGTTCATCACCAGCCCACATGAGTGAGGGGAAGGGCTCCATGGGCCACCATGTAGTGCCCTTTCAACACGGCCTCCAAGTGCTGTGGCATTATACAGGCTGAGGAGGGGGGAAGGGGGGGAGGGAGATGCTCCCTTTATTCCCGACATCAAAAGCAGCATGTTGTTACTCATTAACTCTTCATGCCAGATTGTTAGTCCAAAGATTTTCTAAAGGTTCTTAATCTTCTATAGTTCTGCTTAAATTAACATGAGGGACCTGGTGTTACTTCCAGAAGAAATTTCTTAGCTTTTTGTTCAAAGAACTAAAGAAGCATTGACTCGGTAAGCTAGGAAAGATACTGCATGGTGCAGATGAATCAGGGTTACTCTGGTCATTTGTTAGGATGCAGAGATGCGAGTGGAAAACCATGGAAACACAGCACTGCAATGAGTAGACTGTACCATGCAGCCTGCATGGAGAAGCTCCTTTAACTACTACACAGATTAGCTACAGATGTTTGCTGAAGCCTAGTTCTCCAGACTTCCTCTTTAGACTTATATTTTGCAACTAGGAGAAGGGGCAAAGTCCCAGTCAGTACTCAGAACTAAAGACAGTTTTGGTATTTAGGGGTCGGTCATTGTGTGTGTGTGTGTGTCTGTCTGTCTGTCTGTCTGTCTAAGTTAGAGCTCAGGAAGTGGTGATTGCAGGGTTAACTTCCTCCCACTAGCTGGGCTGGCCTGAAAAGATTAAAAGAGATCATAAAATTACAAAGGAAACCTTGTGGCATTACTTGGCTAATTAAAATATCTCAGATTCTCCCATCCCCATTAACCCGGGACCGGGAGCATCCGAGGCAAGTCTGAGGACTGCAGCTACAGCCATTTCTGTTGGCTTTTGAGGTACCAGATCTGCCAGAACACATCTGCAGTTCAGTGGAAGAACTGTCTAAATTGAGACATCTACCTTCTTAGGTAGTAGTACACACACACACACACACACACGTATGTATTCATCTCACAAGTCTTGCCTCAACAAGGTAGGTAATGCCACATGGCTGATGAGTACCTGCAGCCAGAGGTGAGAAGGCAGGTCGTCCTCTGGTCCTCAAAGGGAATGTGTTCTCTCCAGGATCTTGGCACTTGGAACGTGCTCTCCAGGGCACGATGGAGAATAGCTTGGCTGCTAGCATGGTTTGGGAAGTATCCCCCACTCCTGCCACCCCCCAGCCCTTCCGTTGAGCCCATTTGATTTAATCCTTGAGTACACTATGGCTGTCAGCGCCCATCCTTAATGTGCACAGGTGGTTGGTTTGTGGCCCTGCTGTACTCTGTCACTCCTGGCAGACATGCCTGGTGCTCCCTTGGCCTCTGGCCACAGCAGAGAATGCTTTAAGGAGCCCACCCCCCTCCAAACAGCAGCCAAAGACAGTGAGTTGTGCTGGTGGAGCCACACAGAGCGAGCAACTGTTATGCTCATATTAAATGTATCAGAAATTTGATTTGAACATGTGTGTAAATGTCTCTCTGTGTACTTGAGATCCAGTTTGGCAGGACTGGGAAAAATAAGGGAGTGTAAGTCCCCCCCTCACCCTTAATTTTATTTATCTACAACCAGTGTTTTATTGTCACATGGTTACAGTGGAAGGGCTGTCTAAAGTGTTTTTAAAAGTCTTGACAAAGTGGCATAATATGAAGGTCTGTTTTACTGGAAAATAAGTTTAGCTGTGGTTTTACTCTGACTCAGTAATGCACAACTTTTTCATCCTTTTAGTTTTTCTTTGCCCCTACTATAGGAGATCATTTACTATATAAAATGTGTAGAATGACAGGCTAAAAAGGTCGCGTCTCCGAACAGGTTTTAGACCAGAATGATGCGTGTTTTTAGTGGGGACGAAAAATGTCTGACTGCCATTTTGTAACCTTCCGTTCCCGTCATTCTCGCTGTTGAGGCCAAATTGTCCCTGTAGTTCAGGGATGCCAGTCTGCATGTGGTCAGAGAACAGCCTGCATGTCAGTGAGGTGTGGCCAAAGTTGCTTTAGCAGGGCCAGTGGTTACTGCTGCTTCTCCACACATTGCTTAATGAGGAGCCTTACTTTCACACCTTTTGCCTGAAACAAATGCATGGGGGGCTGTTGGTTGGTAATGCTTCAGGCTGACTGTCATTGCTTCAGTGTATTGTTTCAGGGAGAGGAATTACTGTCTGTTCCTTAACTGTAAGAGACTGAAGACACATTCATGTAACCCCTTGTTAAGGACAGTTTTGCATTGTTGGGCACTCTGAGTCTTACTGAATCCTACTGGATACCAACATTTTGGTGTAACGATAAGTGGTTCAACATATGTTTAAATATTTTGTTGGGTTACTAAATTGATTTAATTGCAACAGCATCACCACTGGGTGACAGTGACATGCAGAGATGAGCAAAGGCAGCAATTTGGAGTAATATAGGAAACACCTGTGAGTATAAATCCAGAAGAGCAAATTAGTGTTTCTCAGAAGTGGTCAACTGCCATTGTGCAAGTCTGTCCAAAAGACTATGTACTTAAGTTGTTCAGATCAAATTATTTTATCTGATGGGAGAAAATTCATCACTAAGATCTTCCATATATAAAATGCAGAATACTATTAAGACTAAATGTGTAACTTTCAGTCGTCTTCTGTCAGTTCTTCCACTAAAATTATGAACACTTTTCCCATGTAATATACAAATTTCAACATATTTAAATTCTCCAGCTGATGATTGGTAAACATCCAAAGTGACATTTTAACTGGAAACTTTTACTGTACAATATTAAAAAACAAAAAGCTTTCATAGCAGTGCCCCCCAGTTGATTTGATTCTTCCAAATAATCTTCTGACTAGACCCCCTTATCAGTAGAATAGAGAGAATGAAGCCCCGAATGGATGAGACAGTAAATCCTAGAGGAAACAGGAACCAAGAAAGAAACAAAGTTGTATAAGAACACCTTTGCTTTTATAAGAATAACTTGGGAAAGCAGTGGGAGGTGCTTGGCAGTCAAATAGTGGAGCTTTCCTACATGGAGACACCTTAATCAGGCTGGGGGGGAAAAAAGCACAATTTCTTTGTTTGAAACACTGAAGTTTTCAACGTGGTCTTTCCTTCAAATGATTTCAGCTGGCAAGTTGGAAGAATCACAAACAGGAATTTTGAAATATGATGCTCCGTGGCTTTGCTGCAGCCTTCTTGGTGTTTCTCGTCTTTGTCAGAGTCACAGAAATCAGACCTGAATGCTCCTTGGATGGGTGTTTGAGTTAGGAGTGCACCCAGGAAGTCAGTAGTCAAAACTTTCTCTCTGTAGGAGGCAAATCGGCCTGTGGGAATGTGGTTTGTCCTGCAAAATTTAAGAAATGGTTCCTTTTGTTTTCGTTCAGTCCCAGTTTTCAGCTTATTTCAGCAGTTTTTATAATCCATTCTGTCTGGTTTTGCTTGGTACAACTCATCTTTCTGCTCCAAGATGGTCGCTGATTGAGCTTTTGATTAGTCCTCAAATTCGGGAATCTTGGATTCAGCCCAGACGGGGTTTCAAAACTATCATGGGGAGCTTCTCCAACTCACCATTGATAGTGTCCAACCAAGTTTTCATACCATTTCACTTAGCTTCTATACCTCTGATCAAAAATCACATTCATAACTCAAATGTATCACTTGACCGTATGATACCTTGTTCATCCATGCTACCTAATCTACCTCTGATGGTGAAGTGGAGTAATTGGCAATGGACTGGGCAGCAAGAGCCCTGATCTCTTCAAACACTTCCTATGTGTCCATAGTAATGTTTTGTACTTACATGGTCCCAGTGGGCTCTGGTCTAATTCCTTTCCCTTCCTGAAAGTGTGTTGAGAAGAAAATTGGATAATCTTTGCCAAATTCTGTTAATTGTGGCAGCTTAAAATCATCAGAGAGGGTGAAAAGTTTATCATTTTCGGGTCTCTGGAGTGGAGACAAATTTTATATGGCCATCTGGAAAACAGCCGTCTTTTACCCCACCCAGGTTATTAAATTATTCTAATAAGTGGAGTGGTTTTCTGATCCCATGATAATTATGGAAAATTAAGTATTCATTAGTTTAACAATTTCCTTACATGTGGTATGGCTTTTTCTGTGTGTGAATAAGTTAGAAGACTGTAGTTTGTCATTCACCGTGTGTCAACTTCCAAATGTGCCAAAACTTTGGCACTTCTGGATAATGTGGATAAATGTGTCCAGGCATATGCAGTTGTGATGTTTTACTCCACTAGTGATTTGTATATAATGCCATATAACTAGAACTATGAAAGTAGGTGTTTCGTATTTATTTATTCAATTCCTGTGTTGTAAATCCATAAATATGCCATGTAAATGGCATTTATTTCCCCCAATAAATGTCTGGCACAACAGTGTATTGTACAGCTGTTTCTGCAACTCTTAAATAATCTGAATATGTTGGAGTCTTGTGGTGTAGTCTCATTTAGAATATTAAATATGCTGAACTTGAACACAGCAATACAGGACAGTGTGCTCTAGTGTTTGGTTAATGTTTCCTCTACTAGATGGCAGACTGATGGCCTGCTCTACTGATTTCCCTGTGGAATTAGGTGGCGGTAACGTGGTAAGCAGGCTGTAGGGCCTCCCTTCACTGCCTACTTTTTTCTTCACATTCATGAATGTCAACTGGGTGTTAGGATCCAGAGCAGCGACCAGATTGGGTTGAGCCGGACCTGCAAGGACAGCAGACATCTGGGGATCCCCGCTGGTTCTGGTGGTGAATGTGGACCAGTCCCTAACCTCACAATCCCCTCAGCCTGGAGACAGCTCTATGATGGAGCACGCTGCCAGGCGATTCTCTGGTCTGCGGACTTGTTTGCATCTTATAAAAAAAAAAGCCAAATGCATGCTTAATACCTTACATGCGTCTGTGTTTCTGTAAAGTGGATGTCTCCCATCTTGAATCTATTGTCCAGTATAATACACGTGTTTCATCTCCAGCTCACGTGTAAGATCGCTGTGACTTAAGTTACCCTAGGCTTGCTTTCTTGGATCGGTAGTTTGTGAAGAGGAACCCAGCTCTACCAGCAAGACTGAAGACATGTCCTTTTTCCTCTTGATTAACTGAATAAAATCTAGAGTTTTCATCAAGCAGGGAGTTCTTGTGATGGGACTTAAGTGTTATGGCTTACTTTTTTTGTAACATTTTTCTCAGTGGCTCCCTTGTAACAGCAGATGAATGGCACATCTTCCTTTGTAGAGTGCGCACACGTTTTCAAATGTTCCTGTAAATGTAGCGGCTTGGCTCCACATGTTTCCCATGGCAATAAGACTTGGTGTGTGAAGGCTGGGTGGATTTTGGTATCAGAGGAGAATATAAGGTACACTTTGTAAATTGCTGTGATATTGTAATTCCCTGATATTTTTCACTGTGTACATGCTCATTCAGTCTAGCTTTGTAGGGTCATCTGTAGCATTATGCACAGTCTCCCCCCCAGATGAGTGCCTCATTCTGTTGTTACGGTGTTGATTAGATGAACATGACCAGCTGTTGTGCAGGCTTGCCGATCTTGTGCTGGAGAGCCGCAACCTTGGGTGCACAAATGGACTTGTATGATGATGATTATCATTAGATTAAGCCATTTGTCTGTCTGTCCTTTAGATGTTTATTGTTCAGTGATTAAAAAGTAATCTTGATACCTCTGAGTCATCTTGTGTTTATTCAAAATGTATTGTGGGAAATTATAAACCAATTCAAACTGGCTTTAAGTAGTCAATACTGGGAGTACCCTGGAATGTGTTTAACAGGTGAGGTAATTCAGTTGAGTAAAATGACTGGAATATGTTGAAGTGCAGCGTACATTGAAGAATATTTATGGTTTTGTGTAGCTGAAGCATTAAGCAGTTGTCTCAAGCCTCCTTTATATTCATCTCAAGTAAGCCATTGTCTTAACTGTATTTTGAATACATTTTTGATCCCTACCGACAGACTCTTTGTCTCCCCCCCCCCCCCACCCCTTTCCTTTCTGCTTTATCGGCTATGTTTAGTATTATTTATCATCAAAGGACCTGTATGTGCCACATGAAAGTTGCCAACATAGGTCACAGGGACCCACACAAATGGCAACCGAGTGATTACTGGTGGTTGTTCCTTAAATCTGTGATAAACCAATCAGCCGAGCCATCTTTCCACTTCACAACCCAGTATGGAGGCCGAGGGCAAATGTCCGCCTTCTGTACTCCGCAGCTACAGAGGTAATCTTACAAGCCAGCCTACTAAGGCAGGGAACTTGAGGCCTTCCTCTGAGGGCGCGCGTAGTAAAACCTCCCACTCCAGGAAACACATCCCTATCCGTTTATAAATGGACTAGCAGGGTGCCCGCATGGCTTAGCCCTCACCGGGAGAAGCAAGAAGGCAGCCATCTGTGTGGCACACCCCTATAAGCTGCCCTTTCTCCAGAGTCAGCTGGCAAGTGCTTTACGAATCCTTTCGTGCAGCTCCTTGACAGTCTTGTTTTGGGTCATTGTTTTGCTGTCCCTTTTGTTTTGAATGCCTGCACTGCGATAAGTTGTCAGAACTGTGCCCTTCCAAAGTTTATCCCATACTATTGAACTGAAGGTCATCATGTCCCTAATCAGAGTTCGCCATGGAATGAGGGTTGACCTGTTGTGATGACTGTGAGAAAAAGGAGAGGAGTTAGAGTTCAGCAGGGAGTCACAGCCTGCCATGCAGCTCTACTAGAGGCAGCAGGTGCTCACGTTTGCAGAGGTGCAAGAGGCACTGCGGCTGCTTTATGCTCACTTTGGCATCTTCGTAGTTTTCTTTCACTAGTTCCTGTACAGCAGAAAGCCCGGTGTTACATGGTCAGTCCTACTGAGAAGAGTGAATTTCCATTCTTAGCTTCCGGGTCTTGTGTTTCCTGAGCTTCGTTTTGCCGCATTGCTGAGGGAGTTTGAAAGTAGCTGTTCCATTAAGACTTGAGTTTTTCCACATTTAACTGTAACCCACTTTCAGGCTACTGTTTAACCCGTAAAGTGAGGACTGTTGTTGCTTTCTGTAGTTGGTCTGGGGACCCAAAGCAGCTGTAAGCTTTTTTATAAGTGGTACTGTACATCTATCGATATTAAACAGAATTATGGTATACTAAAATGTAATTGCGCTTTATTAAACCGGAATTCTGAGATATTGCTTTTCTCAGTGTTGAAAATTTTGGTAGTATAAGACAAGACTGGAGAATTCTCAGAACACTCAGTTTGAAGTTTCATGCTTTGTGGTGCAAAGTGATATTTAAAAGGAGAAATTTTTAAAGTTGGTAGGGATTCTCGGAATCGGTGCTATTCTTTCAAATCAGGCCCAGGCCTGTTGTGTAATAACCTTGGCTGGAATTTGATCTGTCACCTCCTCTTTGAATTTTGTCCTTGATGTAAAGGAATCCAGTTTGAGTTCTAATGACCATCTACAGATAAGCGTTGTGCACAAGGATTTGTTTTCAACCTAGTGAGCATTGAAACGTTTAGAAAATTCTAGTATGAGACACTAGATACCTTGTTTTGTGCAGGAAAAATACATGCTTTAATGGATTGCAATATGTAGAAAATTTTGCACCATCAAGCTGGGGATTAAATGCAGTCCTTTCCAGTGTTCTGTCTGTCAAAGATTACCAAAATCCCGATTGAAAGCACCTGATAGTAGTATTCATCTGTTTCCAGGCATATCTTAAAATGTAATACTTGTAAAAAGCATGTTTGGTCAGTTTGCTCTTCTTTTTAATAAATGTGAGCCTGTGTGTGTGTGTGTAGTCATTCTTTCCTAGGTATAGTGTTTATTATGACTGTAAATACAGCCAGTCCTGCTGTGGCTCTCACCCTTTCTTGACTTTATCAGAATAGCACTGTTGTAACTGTGTCTGTGTGTGTACAGTTTTCTTTGTTTTGGTGGAAGTTCGGAAGTAACACACTGCCACATTGTACTTTTGCACCAAACTGTACACAAACAGGAAAAAGGCAGTCCTTTCAGCATTCACAAGTACATGCATCAGCAAAGTGCTCCGTGTTACCATGGGGACAGACACCTCTGAGCTGCATGCGAATATTCCCCTGTGTGCTAGAAAATGCTGCTTGTAGCACAACCAATTAAAACGTGTGTGTATGTGCGCGCACACACACGCCTGTTTGGAATTTACCAGTGGACACATGAGACTTTTATGCACCAGGCGTAAAAGTGTCATGATGTGGTCCCTGGGGCTATCAGCATCAGTCCAAGAGGCTGACGTGTCTTCTGCCCAATCCATCCTTGCCCCATCTGTGCCTGATGAAAAATGCTTCCCGCTCTGCTTAAAATAGGCTCAGATTTTCTTCTACAAAGTGTTTATTTTTCTGTTGACAACAACACTATTTTAAGAAATGTAGGACTGTAACCTACTAAAGAGGTTATTTATAAATGAGTAGCAAAATTTTAGATGCTAATGGCTGTTCATTGTCTTTCAGAACACTTTTCCATAGTTCCATCCTTGTTTGGATTAATTTGTCTTACTGTAAATGCAGGGCTTGTTCACAGGTCCATCCTTCCTCTTGTGGGCATGTTCACACAGCTGACGATGGGGGGGGGGGGCATGGGCCACCACGAGAAAAGTTAAAAACAAAAACAGATCCGTCTCCATGTTGTTGTGAATCGGTAATTGCAGGGATGGCATTGTGCTAAGTCTGTGACTTTCCTTCTTTTTTGGTAACTTGACACACCCATTCCAGGAATCTCTAAGGAACTCTGGTGGATAAGACTGTGTTTTAGCTTTCCCATGTAATTACATAGTGTTTAGCTTGGGGAAGAAGACGGTTGTCATCAATTGATCCAGATAAGCTTGAGCACTGCACAGGGCCACTGCCCAACATGCTGTGTTCTTCACGAAATGGTACGTGTGACAAGTGGTCTCTGAATACTGACCTTACATTTATGTACAAGCATAAGAAAATGTTTTATCTTCACTTTAATCCTAACACTTAATGTAATTTTATCTAAATATTTAATGTCTTAGTAAAACTGACAAGGACTGTTGACCTACTAAACTGATTCAGTTTGCCTCAGATGTCTGCTTTAATGTTGCTGCTTTTTAAGTGTTGATCTGCAGTTTAAAGTGTACTTTGCGAAGTTAGCAATATGTCATTTCTGCATTAAATTATACATGTCACTACAAACACAACATGACCAGAAACAAAAATGTCAGAATCCTCTAGTGTCTTAACCTTTCTCCTGTCTGGTTTTGTTACATTAAACTTCCGCCTACCTTCGCTGCTTGCTATATTGTGAAATGACTGTTTTCTAAAAACAATATTTAGTTATGTTAATCGGTGCCCAAAATTCCTAAATACTCATTCCCTAATCAAATTGGCAGTGAAATGTATGTTTTTATAACTCCGTAATGTCATTCCTAATCAAATACTAAGTTCACGCTTATTTTCCAGTGTCAAACTCAGAGTTTGCACTGGGACTCGCTGTCTGCCATAGTTGGTTTGCCTTCTAAACCTTTTACATAAATGCCAGCTAAACCAGTATTTCTTCAAAGTAACTTAAAATGACTTACCCATTTATACCCTAGTTCAAGGGCACTACAGCAGTGGGTTGGATTTGAACTTGTAAACTTCAGATCCAAAAGCTGCAGCTCTAACCACTATTTTACCTGCAGCACTCAATTTTAAGAATATACTTTACATCTTCTGCTCTGGATTGTATGTATCTTATCTAAGCAAACTAATATTTTGTATGTGACCAAGTTTTCCATGTACTAAATTTACTCAGCATGTAAGCAGTTTTTTTGTTAATTTAAAGGGGTAATTGTTCTTGGTTGGACTTTTCATTTTTTTTTTTTTTTTTTTTTTTTAAGTGATTGATTCATGTATCTCTTTCGTAGTGAAATGTTGCATGATATTACCAGTCTCGACTTATTTACTTCATAGAAATGAGTTTGCTACAAACTTTTTATGCGACAAGGCTGCTCGATTCAGTCCTGGAGGTCTGACTCCAGGTGGTTTTTGTTTAAGTTGGGCAGTAAAACACATGATTTAAAGTTACTGTGTTGACTGAACTCATTTCACTCCCTTTCTGAGCTCTGAGTGAGTTATGCAGAGCTTGGAAAACCTTGTTACTCAGCCTTCCTAGACTGAGCAGATTCTTTTTGCCAGACCCTTGCTGCAAGTTCTGTCTGACAAGGTAGCAAAACTGCAGTAGTGGCTGATAAAGCTGAAGTTAAGAATCAGTGGGGAACCTCTCCTGAACCTTGTTTTCATTATAGCACACTAGCGATGACTCAGTGTGGGTGCCTCAAGAACGCGTTTTCCTTGCATGTATCTGGATGTGCTTTTGAAGGTGTAGTTCTTCACCGAGGCACTGTTTTGGCCCCCAAAGCTTGGTCGAAGCAGTCCGGGGAGAGAGCTGCAAAAATGGCAAGGGTAACAGATTCAAGCTTCAGTAAAGCTGATGTGCAACAGTTCTCTCAATATCATGTAACTTCTTGCAGGTTTAACATTTATAATTGGCCAAGCTGCTGCAGGAGGAAGTGCTTCGTTTGCTTCCATAATTGGTTTGGTTAGTTGCACATCTAAGAGCTTTTCAGGATGATGTTAGATAATTAAGATTGATATTCTACGGATTGAGACGTGCATTGGAGGCCCTATGCTCCGACTGGAGCGAAGAGGATTGAAGTAGATGATCTTCCACAGTGGAGGAGGTTGTAGCCTTATATCCTGCTGTCCTCCTTTGTTTCTGAGCATCTTCAAGAATTGAGTGAAGTTCTCTCTCCCCCTCTCACCCTCTGTTTTACTTGTTTTCATCGGACCCATTGAACTTCTGTTGCACGTGTCAGGCTTCAGCGTTGGTAAGGCGGTGCCATGTTTTGGCCGTGTTTTGGCGCTGTGTATTATGTCAGGCTCAGGAGGACTTCTGGGGCTTCAGTAATATGACTGTATTCCCTGTTTGGGGTGAATCTCAGGAATTCTCATTGTTTTCACAGTACCTGTCTTTTGAGATGAGCTCAGGACAACTGTGTTGGTCTGAAAGCTGTTGCACTGCTTTGAATTGGAATCTCATTTACACCTGTAACGTGAGGTGAAATAACAGTATAAAAATCTAAGGTTGGCTATTCTGATGTAGACTGTATTAAATAGCCATTACAATTCTTGTGTAAAGATTTTGTTTTTAGTTACCAACCACTGTATTACAATACTCTCCCATAACCAATTACCGTTAGTAGCAGCGGGTGACATGTAGTGGCAGCAGTTGCGGCAGCCTCTTGGTGCAAAGACAAGGGAGTCTACCTGCAGGAGTCCACTGAGGGAGGCCACCGTTACAGTTGTCTTCAAGGGAGCATGCGTCCAACATGTCGGCCATCAAAGTCTTCTACGGTAAGCGAGCCGTGCGGTTTCGCCACGGCTGGAGACCTGGGCACTCTTGCTACTACAGCAATCTGGTTTATCCTCGCCTGTCAAACCGTCCATCTTGCTTCACTTTCTCTGTGGGACTCTGGAACTGCCAGTCTGCTGTGAGAAAAGCTGACTTCATACCAGCCTATGCCTCCCATCTCACTGGACCTCCTGGCCCTAACTGAAACCTGGATCACCCCAGACAACTCAGCCACACCTGCAGCACTCTCTACTAACTATTCCTTCTCTCACACCTCTTGTTACTCTGGCAGAGGTGGAGGCACAGGCCTGTTCATCTCTCCCTAGTGGGAATATTCTGTTCTCTCTCTTCACCTGCATGATCTGTCTTCCTTTGAATGGCATGCTGTCTCTATCACTGCCCCAATCACTCTTGTTGTTGTCCTTTATCGCTCTCCTGGCCCTCTTGGCCGCTGCTTGGATGACCTTGACATCTTGTTGAGCTCTCTGCCAGGGGACAACTCTCCACTGATTCTCCTGGGTGACTTCAACCTGCATGTCGATGACATTCATTGAAGCGGCCTTCTGTTGCTCCTACAGTCCTTTGGTATCTCCCAGTCCCAATCCCCTCCTACTCACAAAGTGGGCAACTGTCTTGGCCTTTTATTTTCCCGCAACTGTGGCTGTCCCGTTCTGTCATTCCGCTGCATGTCTCTGACCACTTATTCATTTCCTTTCAACCCTCCCTCACCACTAACTCTTCGTCCCTTCCTGCACCCGCTGTCACCTTTCGCCGCAACGTAATCTCTGTCACCTTCCTCCTTTGCCTCTGCTACTCTGGCCGCTCTGCCTTCTGCTCCACAATTCTCAGATCTATCTACAGATGATGCCACTAACACTTTCTTCTGTCTTATCTTCCTCCCTTGTCTCTCTGTCCTCTTTCTTCTAGACCAGCACGCCTCATTGCTGCCCCATGGCTGTCTGATACGTTACGTGTTAACAGGACCAAACTGCGGGCTGCAGAGCGAAGATGGCGTAAATCCAAAACTCCATCGGACCTGGATGCTTACCAGTCACTCTTAGCTGGGTTTCAGTCTGCTGTCTCTTCAGCTAAAACCTCCTTCTTCCCCAACAAAATAGTCTGCATCCAAAAAAACCACACAGACTCTTTGCCACCTTCTCATCCCTTCTGTGTCCCCCACCACCTCCTCCTCCCTCTTCTCTCACTGCTGAAGACTTTGCTTTGTTTTTCAGAGACAAAGTCAGAGCGATCACTGAAATTCTCACCATCAACCTGCCTTGTGCTGGACCTCCCTGCAAAGCTATCCTCTCCAACTTCAAGCCACTCTCCGAATCTGAAGTCGCTGACCTCCTGATATTGCGCAGCTCATTTGATCCGATCACATCATTACTCCTTCAGAACATTTCCCCGCAACTCTTCTATCATCAACTCCTCACTCTCCTCTGGCTGTTCCCCAGCTGCCTTCAAAACCGCTCTAATTTCACCTCTGTTAAAAAAAAAAAAAAAAAACCTCCCTGGACCCCAGTCTGCTTGAAAATTGCAGACCGGTCTCTCTTCTCTCCCTCCTGTCCAAAACCCTTGAGCGGGCAGCCTGTGATCAACTGTCTGATTTCCTCACCTGGAACCATCTCTTTGATGGATATCAGTCTGGTTTCGAAGTTGGTCACTACACTGAGACCGCCTTTCTGGCAGTATCTGACGCTCTCCAAGCTGCTAGAGCTGCCTCCTTATCTTTGGTCCTCATCGATCTGTCTGCAGCATTCGACACTCAATCACTGGATTCTACTCTTCTCTTCTTAACCAGCTTGGGATCAAAGGTGCGGCATTAAGATGGTTTGAGTCCTACCTCTCTGACAGATCCTATCAAGTGGTCTGGTGGAGCTCCCGTTCTTCTCCTCTGCCTCTCTCAACCAGTGTTCTGCAGGGCTCGGTATTGGGTCCTCTGCTTTTCTCCATCTACACCTCCTCCCCCGGTCCGGTCATAGCCTCCCATGGATTCAAATACCACTGCTATGCTGATGATACCCAGCTCTTCCTCTCCTTTCCACCTGGTGTGTCAGACATCTCCACACGCATTGCTGCCTACCTGTCGGACATCTCTGCATGGATGTGGGATCACCACCTACAACTCCACCTCTCCAAAACGGAGATCCTCCGCCTCTCAGCTGACCTGTCTTCCTGTCACGACTTCTCGATTAAACTGGACAACTCACTCATTTCGCCTAGCTCCTTCACGAAGAGTCTGGGGAATAATGATTGATGCGAGTCTGTCATTCTCTCAACGTATCGAAGCCACAACCCGGTCCTGCAGATACATCCTGCATAATATTTGTAGGATTCGTCCCTACCTCACTACTGACTCCGCCCAACTACTTGTCCAGGTTCCCGTCTAGACTACTGCAACTCTCTCCTGTGTGGCCTTCCTGCTAATGCCATCAAACCTCTGCAGCTTCTACAGAATGCTGCTGTACAAGTTGTTTGATTTGCCAAAGCGCTCCCATGTATCGCCTCTACCCTTTTCTCTGCACTGGCTTCCTATAGCTGCCCGAATCAAATTCAAAACCCTGGTTACTGTGTACAGATGCATCAATAGAACTACTCCCAGCTATTTACAAGACTTAATCAACCAGTACATCCCAGCCAGGCCCCTTCGCTCATCTACTTCTGCTCGCTTGGTGGTCCCACACACGAAAGGCAAAGCTCGAAGGTTCTCGGTTCTGGGTCTGTTGTGGTGGAATGACCTTCCCCTGTCACACAGAACTGCGGAAACTGTCTATTTTCAAGAAGGGTCTGAAAACCCACCTTTTCCAGATCCACTTCGCCGAAGATCTCTCCATCTCATTTCTGGTGTAACTGTTCACGCATCGTAACTCCATAAGCATCCCCAGATACAATCTTTATTCAGCCATTACCCTGGCATTGTACTTGCTTATTTGTGTATCTTATATTTATTTAAAAAAAAAAAATAATAAAATATTGGTGGGAGGGTATCGGGATTTGTCTGTCCTATGTCTTATGCACCTACTCGAATGATGAACCTCGGTGCAGCAAGTGGTAGAGGAAAAACTAGGTTTGCTTGAGACTTTCATGTCTGCAGCTATGTCTCTTGTAATGTAATGCATAAATTGTACTTTTGCTGAGATGTATGTCGCTTTGGACAAAAGTGTCTGCTAAGTGAATAAATGTAAATGTACTGTTGAATAACAGTAACACTACTTGTCTGGAATTGACAGATTTAGGTCTTGAGTATTCAGCCCTGTCTTCTGAGGCAGCAGCGTCTGCTGGTGTCTACTTCATTTAATTCCTTTACTGAGCTGCTGTTGTTTCCCCCCCCCCCCTCCCTTGTTTCTCTGGTTTAGTCAGTCAGGTGCAAGTCAAATAGTCTGAATGATGTGGTCATTGTAGTTCACTAGTTCCAGAAAATTATGCCTGTTTCTAACTTTTAACTTGGGAAAAGACTGAGACATTGTAACGTACACAAAATACTGAAGTGGTCTTTTTGGAATGCATTAATAGTAAATGCTGCAAGAGTGTTTGCTTTGCACCAGTAAAGATGTGCCAATATTCTCAGCATACTGATCTGCAGAGCTGGTTCACTGGGGTGTCTGGGATGGTCTGTTTAGCACTGCATAGTCGTTCAGGGTCTGACTTGGCTTTTGAGGATTAGGAAAATGGATATGGTCGTGGGCTTTATTCGAACATACAGAAAACATGAAGTTTCTGTGGCTAATATGCATGCAAGTGGTGTATAAAGAATCCAAGAAGTAACCAAAATAGATTTTGTGTCTCAGGGTTTTTCATGTGCTGTGTAGCAGTGGAAGTAAGAGGATAGTAGTGCTCGGACAGTTCTGCAGCATCAGGCTTTAAAGTACCATTGGTGTCTCTTGTTAGGTTTTGAATGTGAACACTTTGACCAGCATCCACAATGTCACTGCTGTAAGTTCAAATTTATCCCCCTCCTTCAACCCAGGCTTTGGCTAGTAGGCAATGAGGCCTAGTGCAAGTCATGTTGGAGTGAGGCACACTGCAGAGGGAGAGCAGAGCACTCAACTTTGCAC